>NC_142769.1:22111603-22272019 GCF_988280905.1 Pimephales promelas
ACAACCGAATGAAACCTTTTTGAAAGTTGTGTGTTTTGAAAATTACATGATAGACTGTAAGTCCCTTACAGTGTCATTTTCATTCGCATAAAATTCAGTATGGTGTCTGTCCTGACTAAGGTCTTTTACAGACATATGTGTATTTCCAAAGTTTGCTCCTTATTTCTTATGTGTGGCCATTTAATAATTCGATTTATCTTCTTGTAGCACATTAAACCCTATTAAATGATTTCAGTATGTGGAATAATCACAGAGGTCAGGCTCATAAGATATGTTTAAATGTTTATTTATATGTTTGCATAAACTGCTGAAACAGTTTGGTTAGAATGGAGCAGTTTATATTTTATTCTAACCAATTGAGGGTGACTGTATTTAAGATTGTATGTACAGTATGTGAGAAATGCATCTACTACTGTTCTCTTTTAGAACAATATATTTTAAATATATAATGTGAATTTTCAGCATCATTACTCCAGTCTTCAGTGTCGCATGATCCTTCAGAAATCTTTCTATTAGGCTGATTTGCTGCTCAAGAAACATTTCTTCTTTCAAAAGAAAAAATAAATCTTACTGACCCCAAACTTTTGAACAGTAGTAAGTGTGTGTTTCATTTTCATGTTTCGTATGTTTCCCCCCTCATTTTAGCTGTCCTGGATGGTGTGGAGCGTCTCACTGCTGAGGAGATGGATGAGCGGCGTCAGCAGAACATGGCTTATGAATACCTGTGCCACTTGGAGGAGGCTAAACGGTAGGAGTCCAAATCTCCATTTCAGCCCCTTGGCAGTTGTGCCACTTCATGACGATTAACAGTTACGGTTAAAATAGCAGCTTAGCTTCCAGTTGGTGTTTTTTAAAGGTGCCATATGTAATAATTGGGGTAAAAATATCAAAAAAAATGAGCTACACGCATCAAAAGAATGAGAAGAAATAAGTGCAATGATGTCATTAAAAAACTGACAAATTATAGTGCTGCCGAGATATAAACCTAAATTAGCATGCTAAATTACTAGCCCCAGCCCGGCAGGTGTCGTAATACCAGTTTCGGCCATTGGAGGCGGTATGCGGACGGGCAACATAACCACCAGCCAAACTGCAGTACACGAATAAGTCGCGCGGCTTGTGTGTGTACTTGAACCTGATGTCAGTCGTGTGGAAATACAGCCCACTACTACATTTCAGTTCAGGGAAGAGTTAAAAAAATAATTGGTCGACATTATGCATGAGGAATACATTTTGGTAAGTTGTCGCGTACTGTAGTTTTCAACAGTGTTCATGTTCTTTTTCCATTAGCTAGTAGAGATGATCGGTTCACGTGCGCTTGGGATCTGTTGTGTAACATGTACAAGTGCCAAAATGGTATTTATTGTTTGAGTTGCGTAATAAAATTGACAGAATCTGAGAGCTTAACTAACCTGCTTGCTAAGTGTCAATTGCATGTGTCTCACGGTGAATTTGTGAGAGTTGGCAGCTCTGAATGGCGCTAGCTTGATCAACATCAGTGAATGATGACTGTCAAATTAATTCAAACTAACAATAAAAGTGTAATATGAACAAAACGAATACCGTAACGTAACGAATATGTGTGAGAAAGAGAGAGCAAAACAGCGCTCGCTTGTGTTGTTTAAGACGTGAGAGTGCGCGCGGTCACGGCACAACTCACTTTCTGGAGGTATACTGCCCCCATCTGTTATGGAATATGCTTTGATTTTATGTGCCAGCTGGCACCTTTAATGTCTCTGGGGTGAATACTTGTCACATGATTTTGGGTTTTTATCTGCATGTCCCAGCAAGACCTAGCTACAGTGAATTGCTAAATAACTGTCCATGCCCCCCCTCCCCCCCCCCCCCCCAAAAAAAAAAAAAGCATTCCTGTTGTTTTATCACCCTCATGCCATTCATTCCAAACAATTGAAAAAGATTTAATTCGTGTTTCAGTTGTTTTGAATAAGTTGAAAAATGAGTTGAAACGTTCTCAAAAGTATCTTGGCAGAATTAGCATTTTGGGTGAATTGTCCTTTAAATTAAAACAGGTTTTCAAGGAGTGTGTGGAAAGTGAGATCTGAGTGCATAATGCTACTGTTGTTGGAAAAATTTGGGGTTGGATTTTCAGCATCAATACTTCTGTCTTCAGTGTCGCATGATCCTTCAGAAATCATTCCAATATAATGATTTGCGGCTCAAGAAACATTTTCCATAATTATCAATGTTGAATCGATATAAACAACAGATGTGCAGCTGTTTATATCTATTTGTAAACCATAATAGCTTTTTTCCCCAGGATTTTTGATGAATAGAAAGTTCAAAAGGGCAGCATTTATTTGAATTGGAAATCTTTTGTAATATTATGAAAGTCTTTACTGCCAATTTTGATTAACTTAATGCGTCCTTTCTGAATAAAAGTAAATTTTTTTAATTAAAAAAACAACCTACTTCTTACTTGCATTAACCTTTCTTGGTCCAGTTAGGTGGCTTGGAAAAGAAATCGCTCACCTCCATTAAACCACACATTTTCGAGGTACTACAAAAGGTGTGTGAGTTACATGCCAAAGTAGAAGTTTATTTAAGTCTCTAATCAGCTGTATCTATATTTTTGGGGTCTTGTGGAGATTATGGCCTGTCAGTGCATATATTACATACACAAAGACACATCAGTGGTGCAACAGGAAGTGAGTCAGTCCCTGTTGATTTCAGTATCTCACTTTGTAACTGTGGCAACATGAGGTTGTCATAGAGACTGGTTCCGGTGTTTGAGGGAATGAGTGCGTGACATAGTGGGAGTGAAAGAAACTCCACTGTATACATGCATAAGTGGGCGGATAAGGTCAAAAGAGTCAAAGTCATTTATACTGCTACCCTTTTCAGGTGTCCTCATTTGTCCTGCTGTGGCATCCAAAATTTGCAGTGTGCCTGCACTTTAATAAATCAACTAAAACTCCAAATTGTTGCTATTCTTGACCTCATCCATAAGGCTTTTGCCTGGAGGACGAGAGAAAGTTTCTTTCTCAGACCTTGTTGAGCAGACCGTATTTGCCCTCAGGCTTGATATCTGGAATTCTTGGAGTTTACTTTGCAGCGAGTGTGACGTACGGCGATCTGCGGTATGATGAGAATTTTGCAGGTTTACATGCAGTGTCTGAAAGTAAAAGCTTGTGAATTTGTGTTCATTTTTTTAGAATACTGCCAAACAAGCTTTTATCTTTGGTTTATTTCCATACCACAGATTACGTTAAGGCATGAAAGGCTGCTCTCTATGACGATTTGCTTGAGTTAATTGCGTTTGTCTCTGAGCCATGTAATGCAAATTCTGTGCTTTATCCATTCTTATTTCCATCTGTGACTATCTAGGAACCACTGTGCCATTTCTTATAGCATAACCCTTTTTGGTGTTCACCCTTTTAAAAAGTTTCCATTAAGAACCATGCTTTGAAAGTGCTATAGAACCCTACTTATGTTATAATATAAAGAACCTGTATGAGTTTCTTTTGGCGTTTTTCCATTACCTGTACCAGCTCGACTCGCCTCGAGACTCTTTTCGCTCCGTTTTCCATTGCAGACAGTACCGCCACAAATAGTACCCGGTCATAGTGACGCCTTTCGTTCCATGTTGCCCAATCAAGCTCTTAGTGGATCCTCTCTTCGGCAACCAAACAAAGGAAAGTATGCAGCTTCTCAATTGACCTCATGGTGTATTCTTCCGAGTTGCCATAATAATAGTTGTACGTTTAGTAGCTATCTCTGGCCTAACTGTTTAAAAAAGCCGGGCATATCATGGATACTCCATCTGGCGTGAAGCCGAGCTGAGTCGAGCTGGTACTGTGTAGTGGAAAAGCGGCATTTGTTCTGTTGAACACAAAAGAAGATATTTGGAAGAATGTAGGTAATCAGATAGTTGATAATGACTTCCATGTTATTATAGCTCATTTTAAGTGCGGGTGTGAAGAGAACCTTAAACTGTAACACAATGAATCATTTCAGCATTAAAATATTCTTAAAGACAATGTGGTTCTAAGAGTGAAAGATGTCTTTTGGAAAGGAGACCTACTGTATGAAGGTCAGGCCACAAGGTCATAGTTTTGCATGTAGAGTTGCATGCATTGCCTTGAGGGAGCAGTCAGCCATTTTTGATTACCTAGCTGTTCAGTCAAAATTTTCTTGAAACGTTTTTCAAAACAATGTGAAGGAGTACATTTCTAAGAATTTGGCAAAATTTGTACCTTCCTTTATCGTTGACGCTCTTATTTGTCATTGACCTTACATCATTAGTCAGCTGAAGTGCAAAGCATCTTCTCTATGGGAAAACAGCTTTGTCTTGATGAAGTCAACTGGCAGCTTGCCGTCTTATTTGGAGTGTTATACAAACCTCCCATTTTGCCTGCTGTTAATTGTAGGTTTTTGTACTGTAAATGTTGAGAAGAGATTGATGTTTTGGTTGCAAGAAAAGAGAAGTGTGAGAGAGGATTATGAGAATGTAACCTGTGGTGTGTAGCCTATGTCTCAAAGTAGTTGTATGGTTCACTGCTGCTATTACTGGCATTCACACTGGGATGTGTGAATATTTGGTTCAGCCCTTCATAACTGGTCCTTTCTAAACTACACCCACCCCTCTCATAACTTTGTGAAGGTGTAGCCTATGCCAGATTCCTCTGTTATGTTGCATAATAGTAGTAGTATGTACATGTCATACTAGTATCACATCAGTAAAAAGTAGTTTGTTACATTGCTTTCCTTTTTTTCCTTGGAAAACATTTAGATCTCTTTTATTACTATTAAATGCCGGACCCAAATCCCTACTATTTACGCCCTAGCTTTCCAATAGATTTTATCATAGTTTTTGTACCAAGTCAACCCAGGTGAAAAAGACGTTGTATTAAATGTATTAAAAATATATTTGAAATACAAATAGTGTGTTTATAATACATTTGTATTTACAACATGCTTATTTAAAGTGTACTAAAAATGTATTTTATTGCATTTTAGTATATTTCTAAAAAGTATACTAGAAGTACATTGGTAAAAAATATATATTTAATTACACTTTTAAGAAATATACTATAGAAAAGCATACTTTTAATGTATTTATAAAAAGTATATTAGTAATATATTGGTAATAAATGTATGCTTTATCATATTTTTAATAAATATGCTAATGATAATTATACTTTAAATGTATTTCTAAAAAGTATATTAGAAGTACATTGGTAATAAATATATGTTTAAATACACTTTTAAGAAATACACTATAGAAAAGCATACTTTTAATGTATTTCTAAAAAAGTATATTATTAGTACATTGGTAATAAATGTGTGCTTAATTATATTTTTAATAAATATGCTAATGACAATCATGCTTTAAATATGTTTCTAAAAAGTGTACTAGAAGTACATTGGTATTTAATTACATTTTTAAGAAATATGCTAAATACAAACATATTTTAATTATATTTAAAAATGTTTTACTAGAAACACAATGATAATAAATATACACTTAATTACACTTTTAGAAATATGCTAAAAACAAACATAGTTTTAGTGAAATTTTAGTGTATTTACAGAAAGCATACTTGTTGCTAAATTAAAGTATTTTTGTGTTCACTTCAAGTTTAAAAATTCAAGTCCCTTTAATTCCCTTCCTAACATGAAGGCAATTAAACATGTATCGAAATTAATTGTATATTTCTACAAAGACTAGAAGTAGCACTTTAATTATAAATATGTGCTCAGTTAAGCTTTTAAGAAATATACCAAAAACTAACACACTTTTTGTAATACTACTAACACTTAACTCAATGCATATGTATTTCACACTTTATGTGTTTTAGGTTTAACTTTTTTAAATTAATTTGTTATAATTATGAAAAGCACTAAAATTTGACTAACAAGTAATGCACTTCTATACTTCTGCATTAATTAATCAAATAGTCTTTTCCACAAAACAAGTGAATACCAGTACTTGCACACATCAACATAAAAGATCAGGTGTACATACTAGAAAAACAAAATTAATTTCTTAAAGCTTGAGTCTTACATTTGTTTAGCCAAAATGAATAAAAAAACTTGTTATAAAGCATGTTATGTTTATATTAACAGAGTTGTTTCTTTTTTGTGGATGTTAGTTAATATTTCCAGTTGCATTCATTTGGACCAATCAGAGCCAATCTTTTCAAAACAAGCTTGCCGGCAATTGTCCAATCACACACTGCCATTTGAACTTGCATGTTGGGCGGGGCGCGGACAACGGATACTACTGACTGTCTGTGGTATTCCATTATAGCTTCGGATATTTCAACAGAAATCATGTATTTTCCAAATTTTGCTTTTTTATTTCACTGACTCGGACCTAGTGAATGTGGATAGCACCGATCTAATATTGAGAGAACACACGAGCAGATTACCAGGTCGTCAGCTCCCGCGAACAATTTAGCAGTGAAGAGGACAACGCAGAGCTGCGCCGCCACGACATGGACAGAGCAAGATACTGCCAGAAAAGATATTACTTCTTGGTGGTAAGTTTATTAGTTTAAGTGATTAGTGTAATTGGCTTTATTCTCACTTTGAGTTTAGAAAATATTTTCAGAAGTTGATGACGATGTTGTGTGGATTACTGGCGTTTCTGTTGATTTGACACTAAAGCGAGTTAATCCATTGAGTCTATCAACTTAATTGTTATAGATCTAGACAGTGACATAGCTGCTAATACAACTATAAAAACATTGCACACTGTGTTTTCAGAAAAAAGGTTATGGTGATTACACGACAGGCTTGATTGTCCCTAAGTAACTTCTTGTGTTTTAAATATTATAATATATTTTAAGCTCTAATAAAACTTTCACATTTGTGATATTTAATTCATAGTAAAATCTAATTAATTATTAGTAGGCTGTCAGTTTTCATGTCAATTCGATAAATAAATTAAGTTGTAATCACCAACTATAAGCTTTCATAAAACCAATTATTAAATATCTTGCACTGAGAAATTAAAACGATGTTAAATAATGAAATGAGAGTTTTTATATTTAATATTTAGCCTAACCAAGGAATTTGCACATTGCAAAGACATTATTTTATATTAAACCTAACCGTGAGTAGATGAGGTCAAGTTGAGTAAGTAGTAGTTGATCCTCTTGATTTGTAACTTTTTGTTGGTGAAAAACAACAAAAACAGTCAATAGTGTGTCATGTAGCAGCTAAGTAGCTAAGTGACCTATATATATTAACACGTATTTGAAAAATTGCGTCCCCCGCATGAATATGTATTTTGCCTGATTATGCATTGAATTATGCAATCACATAATCGTGTTTTTCTCGAGGGACTGATTTATATGATTTTATGTGTGGTATTCAGCTTTTTTACATTTAATCAAGTCGTTATCAGCTGTCACCAACTTGTAACTTTCAATAGAATGTTCTGTCTTTATTAATAATGAATAATTACTTTAATAATAGGGTGGAAGTTACAGTAATGGTTCATTAAATATGTTTTACCATTTAAACAAAATACAAATTATATATGAAGAACACAAACTAGTGTTTGTTCTGCCATAACTTTGTATAACATGCAACTTTATTTTTTCTTGTAGAGCTTCCAGGGATATTAGAATCTCTCAAAGAGGCCCTGGAGTCCATGAAACGAGGTTCATTCAGCTCAAGCCCAAGATCATCTGAGCTGTGTCTTCCTGAAACCTCAGAAATGGTTAGAAAATTCTTTATGATAAAGAAAAATCCTATTTGTTATAATAATTATATCTGACTTTTTGTGCATTAACACTTCAATAAGTGTTCTGAATTAAGTAACAAAGTGACAGCTTTTTATTAGAATTATAAATGAACAAGTTTATACTAATGCTTGTTTTTTTTTATTCTTTCCAGATTTCCCTCGGTGGTTCTGATGTCCCCAAAAGAGTCTATGGCAGACTGAACAAGTCACGAACTTCTCTTTTTACTCACGACTTGGCCACTTTACTTTTTGCTATTGTATTTCACTTTGTTTGACTTAAAGGATTAGTTCACTTAAAAAAAAAAAAAAACTTTTGCTGATAACTTACCCACCCCCATGCCAAGATATCCATGTCATTCTTTCTTCAGTTGAAAAGAAATTAAGGTTTTTGATGAAAACATTTCAGGATTTTCTCCATATGGACTTCATTGGGAACCAAACGGTTCAAGGTCCAAAAGGCAGTTTCTGTGCAAACTGTTCAAAGGGCTTTAAACGATTCCAGACGATGAATAAGGGTCTTATCAAGCGAAACGATCGGTCATTTAAAAAAAAAAAAACAACGTTTAAGTTTTATAAGCTCAAATGGTCGCCATGCTCTGTTCTGTTATGCATGTTCATAACTCTCCTATTCAAACTCTTTCATCAAAATTAACAAATCTTTTTCTGAGTCATTAGGTTCATTCAACGAACGAAATGAATGAATTGACTTGAAAAAAGATTTGTCAGGGCTGCCAACTCTCAAGCATTCAGCACGAGACTCTCGCAATTGAGCAATTCTCATGCTTTCACGACAAATTGACTGTTAGCCATTGGACCTTGAACCGTTTTGTTCCCAGTTAAGTCCATTATATGGAGAAAAATCCTGGAATGTTTTATCAAAAACCTTAATTCCTTTTCGACTGAAGAAAGAAAGACATGGACATCTTGGAAGACATGGGGGTGAGTAAATTATCAGCAAAAGTTTTTTTTAAAAAAGTGAACTACTCCTTTCAGTTAGTTTATTTATTTTTTGTTCTGTTTAATACCTCTGCAAATCATTGTATTTTATGTTAATGTATTTTGTTTAGTTTTCATAATGCTTTACTGATGTAGTGCATTAAAGTTTATCTTTCAAAGAGTGTTTGTGTGTTTTGTAGAAATATTTTTTTTACTGGGTTTTGTTGAATTAAAATGTTTAACTGTATTTTTAATACATTAAAATATATTATTTTTATATTAAATGGTTTTTGGAAAAAATATATTTTTAATATGTTAATAGTGGGTCCTATAGTGTTCTACAAATACATTATTAATAAGCTGAAATTATATTTAAAATATACTTAGAACGCATTAATGTGAAGCTAAAATATACTAATGATGTATTTCTAAAGTCGATTTAAAGTGTATTAAAATACACTTTAAATAAGTGCTATTATATTACATTAAATGTACTTAAAATGGTTCCATTTTAGCACAATTTAATATAATAAAATATATTACTATTACCTTAAAATTGAACTTAAATACATATTAAAGTACACTTAATATACTTGAAGTTGTTTCAATTTAGCACATTTAATACATATTTAATACGGTGCACTTAAAATACATTAAGTATATCAAAATAAGTACAATTTAAATACATTTCCTTTTCACCTGGGAAGTCAATGGAGTTGGACAAAAACTACGATAAAACCTGTTGGAAAGCATCTTTTGCAGCGAATTTTTTCTTTTGTTTTTGTGTGCGCATATCAGTGAACACCCCAGACCTCTCGATGAGTTTCACGACTTTGTAAACTAAAGTTTAATGCGTTTTATGAATGATTGTTCCAGTGCACATAGACAACCATTGTGTGGGTGAGGGGGTGCAATCAACCACAGAATCCGAAAATTCTCGGGACAGCAGTATTTGTTCAAATTTCATTCTTAACCGTTCTATTTAATCTGAAATTATCTTAAAACAGGGTTTTAAGTGTAAAATACTGAACTAACCCTTTAATAAATAGCTAACATTCTTACTTGGCGGGCACTAGGTCCTGGAGGTGGCTGTTGCACGCGCTAGTGACTGTTGACGGGTATAGAGTGGTGCAGGGATGATGTATTTTTGTAGGCCAAAACCAAGGAAACAAGTTAGCAATTTAGCATTTCCAGTTCCTTAGTATGGGAAAAAGTAGGGGCTTTGAAGGAACATTTTCATTATCCCTTTAACTTTTGGCAGTAGGACGCTTTTTGGCATGTTTGCACCGCAGAAACTTGGAACGATTTTAGTTATAGTAACGCCTTTTGGG
Organism: Pimephales promelas; assembly: GCF_988280905.1. Classification (NCBI taxonomy): domain Eukaryota; kingdom Metazoa; phylum Chordata; class Actinopteri; order Cypriniformes; family Leuciscidae; genus Pimephales; species Pimephales promelas. The sequence continues at coordinate 22,121,585 of NC_142769.1, forward strand.
CGGACTATATAAGTTCTTAAGAGTAGAGTCTAACCCAGCACAATAGGAACTACTATTGATGTAAGTGTATGTTTAATGGCTGAACACGTGTCACTGTGTTCTTTTCTCAGCCTTGATGATATGTAGCACTGCAAGTTGTAGTGGAAGGTTTTTTAATCTCTTAGCCCTCCTTTTTGCTCTTTTAATCTCATAATTTATACGTCTGCATTCCCTCTGTTATCACGAAACCCAAAACACACCACCCCGATCATAGCATCCTCCATCCTCCAGTTGTGGATGTTGTTGAATACCACGATTAAAGGTCCCCTGACATTTTTTTTGGTGAGTACAAACCCAATAAATTTTCAATAATCAATCAATAACACCGTCTCATTGTTTATTAAAAAAATGAAGGCCTTTACTTGTCTCGTAAAGGGTAATTGCTAGCAAGTGTCTAAATGGGACTGTAGGACATTAAATGTCATCAACCGAACAGGTAAACTCATCTACTCAATAGGGAACTTTCATAGCCTTGTTGTGTTTATAATCACTTCTTGCAAACTATTATAACTTGAACTTTCAGAGAAAACGCTTTTAAACAAAGACTGAAAGAGTTGTTGGATGCTTAGTTATGGTGAATAATCCAAAAGCCAGTGGAAATATCCTATCGGGTTTTGTAGAGGGAATCAGGGTTATACTAACTTCCGGGTTGGCCTATAAAAATATGGTATCATAGAGTTGTGCAGGGATGACATCAAATCCCGGAAAACCAATTCGCCACTGGTTCCCTCAAGATTGTCCTATGGGTTTTTATAATATGGTTTTTCAATTTACTGTAAAATAAGGTCTGTGGTAAGAACCAATGAACTAATGCCGAATTAGGCCCTGTTTCACATAGCACACTTCATATGCACTTACAGTCTTGTGGACTTAAAATGGTCGCCGTGTACGCATGATTGTGATGTCCAGTAGTCCGTAGGGTGTACCATTTTGACATTTTAGGTTTCCGATATGCACCCTTGATGCACACTTTTGCTGAGACCTCACTGGAGGCTTCTTTCTGGCAGTCAAAGCAGGGTTACATCGTGAAAGTGTGAACTTGTAGGAAGACCGTGAGTGTTTAGGGTGCCATTTGGGACTGGGCCATAGTCTTCTGGGTTTTGGCATTATCCCTGCAGCACTCTATTGCAAACCAGACACATCATTCTGTACTCGCACGCTCAAGTTCAAGGGGGCAATCCGAAAGAGTGAATGTAATCATTATACATGTTTACTTCATGAATGATACCACAGCTGATCTTATCACTTGCATCGGCACACATGTGAGTTATGCTGACGCATAATCAACAAGTTGTCTTATCGGCAGCAAGGCCATTTGATCAAATCTTTTCATATCAGACCAATAGTTTTAAGCCTTTATCGGCTGATTCCGATGACATTTAAACTTTTGTCAGATTTGTCTTATTGGTGGTCATGCACATCATGCCACAAGTGCTGTTACTCAAGTCTCTGGAAATCGTCAGCTTTCCTTGAAAAGAAGGGATTTTTCAGAATTCACTTTTGTTGCAGATCACTGCCAGTGTGAATGGCATTTAGGCTGCTCTCTGTGGTTCTTAAACTACCACCACAAAATACTGAGAAATGAATCGGTTGGAAAATAGCTATTTTCCACAATTTTTTCTTTCTTTCTCACAAACGGTGAAATTAAAGCAGACCGAGAAAGGTCAGGTTTAATGATGGTTTGCTTGTCTCTCCAAATGTTTTATTAAATTCACTTATAAAAACAGTGACCTGTTCCTCTTATTACCAAAAAAAAAAAAAAAAAACACTTTCATGCAATTTCCTGAGTGAGGTAGAGAAACCATGGCTGACTTTAGGGAATTTACTTTTAATAATTGAAACAATACAGAGGATGTGGGGAACTGTGCAATATATGCTGCCCATTGTTTACATCTTTTTAAAAATATTTAAACACAATGTAACAAAGTTGACATGAAATGAAAATGTAATCTATTTTTTTTTTAAATGGGTCTAGGTCTTATTGTGAACTTTTCATCCATGCATGGATATGTTTTATTTTTGGACCTCATATTGTAAATCAATATAAACTAGATCCAGTAAAAATGACAGACTTCTTTATTTGCTCAATCATTTAGATAGCTGTAACTCAGGGTGTATGTATTTGTTACTAAAAATCATGTAAAAATCATTATTTGCAATATAGGGGTAGGAATATTTAGACATGATTTAATTTCAATTCAGGAGTCCAGATCCAAAATGAATCCCAATGCTTTTCTGTAGAAATGTTGGGTCAATCTTCTGTGTTTAAGCTGCTGGTAATTACCTGTAAATCACCAGGCATTGGTGGTTAGGTGGTAAATGCCAGCAATGGATGGAGAGAAAATGAATGCTTTTGGTGTCAGGGAGGGGAACCAATGACTCTTCACTACTGTGGAATACCAAATACTGTAGAACTTCTGCTACGTTAGAATTATAATTATACAGAAGCATGAGGTCATTGTTCATTATGTGATTTGCTTTATTACGGCTCTCATTCACTCACACATTAGACAGCCTCTCCCTTGTTTGGACAGGAAAGAGCCCACACCCCTGTGTTTGTCTGCTCCACCCTTCATTACCCTCTGCTTTCTTCCCTCAAGCCCTTCACAGGTTCTTTTCCCAGAAAAAATGGCAGTGTCCACTTGGCTCTGGCTTCAAGAAATGAGCCTTAGTCAGTGTTTTTATGATGACTGTTTGACCTGACAATCTGAAGTAACTTTAGTTTATTTATTTGATAGATATTTGTTTTAGACTTCTAAGAGATACTTTATCCAACATTTTCTGTGAGAATATGTGGGGGTGAGATTATTTGTCCTCCATGAATGACTTTTTTTTTTTTCTCTTGAAACAGAAATACTGTACAGGGTCTCTTGACCCCCTGGGTCACAGCTGTGATACCAATGAAAGAAGCACACACTAAGTCCATTGTCACACACTAAAGTGAGGAAGGGGATGTTGTTCGTTTTAAAACCACAGACCCATTTTGATGCCTAAGCTTGTCTGTAATGTTTAGGAAATTGGAGATGTTGGCTGCAAGGTCCATTTCCTCTACTCCAAATGCTTATAGTGCTTATAGGCCCTAAAAGTGGGATATTAGGACACTTAAGCACTTAACAATTAAATGTCATTGCATTAGATAACTAAAATAAGTGATACTTGCATTGATATTTTGAATACTGCCATGAATACTGCTTAGAGTATTTTTTCACAGTGGCGTATTTTTTATTTTATTTTTTATCCCTTTGTTTTTTGGAAAATGTGTTGAGTTATTTATTTGTATATATTTGATCCAAATACCTCTCGGGACCAGTGTATCGGTTCCTAGATGTATGCAATAGAGAGCAACAATGCTTGCCTCCCTTTTCTGCTGCGTTGGTTCCGGAAGAATTTTTTCCATTAATTTCTCCATTAGGGATTTAAAATAAAGTCTTGATTAAAGAGTTATGTCGTGAACCAAGCCAATCAGCTATGAGGTGTATCACACCACTACAAACTTTGATTTGAAGAGAAACATTTTTTTGAAAATCCTACAAAGGTAAGATCACTTCGGGGAGAGAAAGATCTACAATCCCATGAAGCACTGCGAACTGCATTATCATAATGGAGAAAAATAAAACTACTCTTTTACAAATGTTTGCACACTTACAAATGTTGTTTTTTTTTGTTTGTTTTTTATATATATATTTTATTTATTTATTATATATATACACACACACTGACACACACACACGTTTATTGCGAAATATAAATATTTGAATATTTTGAGAGGCCAACTCATTAAGTCATTCACATTGGTTCATGTGAGTGCGTGGAGCTGCTTTGGAGCATTTTTTTTTCTTCTATTGAGAATGTGATGTCACGCACGTTGCATTGTGGGAAGGTGTTGCCATCTTGGTACTTGATACTTCGGCTGTGAGACCGAAAGAAATGGCGACAGAGAGAGAGAGAGAGAGAGTAGCTTGATATTTGTTTGCATTTTGCGATAAGGCACAGTTTCTTGGGAACAAATGAAGAAGGGGGGAAGCAAAAGGAAAGGGGCTCTATCGGGAGAGACTGAATAACAACACCAAGCAGCGTTATTTAGAGAAACTACTTGACATCAACAACATGGACCCATACGACCTGCTACAGAATGGACAAAAGACCCAAAGCACTACCACATTTCACATACCCTGCCATAGTCAATTACCTGGGTTATGGTATCAGTGCCTACTGCCAAACAATGCAAGAGTTTAGAAGCTTTAAGTCATTACAATCATATGAACAATTTTGCTGTGGCTGGGAGCAAGACTTAGAAGTCCCCAAACTTGTAACGTTATACTGCAAGAGTTCAGTCACACTTGATGTTTCAGGCCTCATTCATATCTGGAAATACATCTGATATGAATCGGATACATACGTGTATTTGCATCTGCCGTGCAACATTAAGCGGACAGGTCGGACATTCCCGTCAATGAGAAACGTACGTCGTTAAAAAAGTGTCTTTAAAACATTTCTCAGTACAGATATAACTATAACCAATAATTGAATAACAGTGCATTAATTTCCTTAATTTGTGTTAAATAAAAGGCGTTCTGTGTTGAAATTTGTTGCTTTTGAAATCATGGTTTGCTCGCTGTTGCTGCTGTTGGTTTATTGACAAGCAGTTTCTCTAAATAAAGCTGGCTAGTATTGTTATTTAGTCTCTCAGAACCCCTTTAATTTATCTTTCTTCTCCATATCTTACATCTAAAATGTAAACAAATACTGTGCTGCGCTGTCTCTCTGTTGCTATCTCTGGAATGTTTAGTCACTGCTCTGTGAAGTTCTGAAGGCGTTGCCCCTGGCAACCGATAGCATCTCCTACCATCATGGTCGACCGGCTCAGATACTGCCCAAATCGGCACGTGACTCCTCACTCTCAATCCTCTGATTGGTGTAATTTTCTCCCCAGCATCATGGGTAATGTAGTTTTTCACCAGGAATTCTGCTGTTAAACACGATTATTTAAAAAAAAAAAAATAACTGAAATAATGCATGCATTCACACGAGAAGCAGCGGGCGAGCGTCGAGCAGGAAAACATCAAAACTGTTTTTGGAGCAGAGTCTATTTTTGTTTTGCTACTCATCCTCAATTAAAGTAAAAGCACGCTTTTGATGGACAAAATAAATATGATTTCACACAAAAGTGCTGAAAATGCATATATGTCTGAAAAGAAAAAGAATTTTCTTTCTGAAATGAACAATTTTTTTTAGTTGGATATTGGATGTGAAAAGAAGGAAATGGTTCTTCCATAACACTGCAATTTAGATGTGTGTGAATTTCCCACACCAGGAGTAATTTATATAGTCCTGTTTTATAGTGATTACGGTTCAAAATTGTTCTATGCAAAATTTAAAATGTTCTACTAAAGAAAAGAGAGAATATAAATTTGTTTATGCTAATAAAGTGGTTAGAAAAAATGAAATCGGTATCCGCCTATAAAATTGTAATCGGTGCATCTCTTATATCTACCACTTTACTATTTGTTACAGCACGAAATAAACATTTCATAAGGAATAAACATCAGAAGAAATGTTAAAAGATAAAGTACTAGTACTTGCTGAAATCCATATCATGTCCAATGTAATTGCTCAATTTGCATTTCAACCGCAGAAAGACGTCAGTAAAACGGCTTGTCCTGTTCCTGGAGGTCTAACATTAATTCAAAACAAAGTTCAGCTTCAACCCTGATCAAACACAACTGAAGCAGCTAATTAAGAACTACAGGAGCACTAGATAAGTAGGTGTGTTGGATCTAAACTCTTCAGGTAGGCAGTTCTCCTGGAATGTTGTAAATGATATGTCACAAAGTGTTAAATCAACCTCAAAGCCATTCAATGACCATAAACTTGTTTGGCAGCTAGGAAATGAACTCTAGAGAGGAGCATTTTGCTAAATGTATACGATGTATTGCTTATGTATTGTATTTTTTGAGTTATGTAAACAGTTCGCTGTTAAACTCATAACAGTATCATGGATCTGTGTCTCAGGTCTTAAAGTGACAGCAACTGCTGCCAAATTATGATATAATATTAAAAATTGGCAGTCTTTTCCCCATGGTATCAATGTCAAAATTGTGGCCAGTGAAACTAATGAGTCACAACAGATTGTTGTGGTTTTCCAATGTACAAAATTAGTTGAGACTTTTTTTCCCTAAATGTGCATCTACTGTACCTGATATATACCACAATTAATCAATATCAAATGGACTTTAAACAAAATCGTATCTCAATTGAATCACAAGCTTGAGAATCTAAATCAAAATAAAATGTGTCAGTATCCAGCCCTACAAGCAGAGTGTTTTCATGGTAAAAGTTTAGTGATTGCTTGATTGTCGAACACGACTGACTGAATGAATTCTTTACCATAAGCGAGTCTCTTTTGAACTTTATTAAACGAGTGTGTATCTGCCACTCAAACCAGCAACAGATAAAGGAGCATACAATCATCTAAATCAGACTGTACTTTGTGGTTTGATGTTGCATGATCACCAAACAGCATTTACGTTATCAGTCATGTGTTAGAGGTGACTATATTCAGGTTATAAAGGTTTTTTAGAAAACAATGAAAAACAGAGAAAATACAAATGTTTACAGATTTCTGTACTATTTGGCGAAGATAATGCTGTGTGAACAATTTGGTGGAAATGGTCTGAAGAATCGTTTGGAAGGAGGTCTTGAATTTTGAAATGGAAAATGTGTAGTGGGTAATCCTGAGTTGAAGATTTGGCAAACAAGCAGCAGTTCATAGGGATGTTTCAGGGTGAGTGAGTTTCAGACAGCGGCTTCCTGTGGAGAGGTGATTCATTCAGCTCAGTCTGTTGCTGTGTCTAATATCGTAGGCTGCATCCTCCGTAGGTCGCATTTGTCGGCTGCATACATAATTGAGGCTGATTCATTTCAGTAAACTGGCCCCTACATTCCAAAGTCATTGAGAAATTACAACAATTTACGCTTCACTAGGAATAGTAGGCAATTTTATGATGCTTAATGTTTTGAAATAAGGCAACCTTTATGATGTATGCGGCTGAGAAATGCAAGGCCGCAGCCTTCGAAATGAGAGACAGCTTGTGCGTGTCTGTGGCACCTGATCATGGAGGTCGTCCTGCACTGAATTCCTCCTCTGCAGCTGAGCATGTAATGGAGCATTTGGCTACTGCACGCGGTGAAATGCTCTCCTTCTCGTGCCAGGGCTTTTCCTGTCATTATCTTTCTGCCATAATCATATCTTTTTTTTTTATACAATTTTAATGCTTATATGAGACGAAATGTAGTTTTAGTTTTTTGCTGTCACAATGAAATACTGCTGGGTAAAAGGTGTGTCTCTGACTTTCTCAGATATTAGTCAGATATTTCAATACGGTCAGATAAGCTCCACCACTGATTTGCCTGTTCTCTGCCCATCTGAACTGGTCCAGACAAAGGTGTACAGCTCGTAGTTTCATGGCACACTCTGTTTGTAGTGAGAAAATGTGTTGTGGTCTTTTGGAACAAGCAAACAATGCTAAGGCCAATAGTTGTCCATTTATGTGGGAACATTCTTAAAGTTGAGCTAGTACCGTTTTCTTGGTCTAGTCTTCTTAGTAAAAATAATACTGGTTTGTTTTCAGATGAACTAAAGTGTTAACATGACATTTTAGAAGACAAATTGCTTAATCTAACTGCTGTCAAAGTCAAAGTAAGCCTACATTTATTTGCTCAAAGAGGAAACGGATGACACCCACCCTTTACTCACCCTCGTGTCGTTCCAGATCCATAAAACTATGGTTAAATTTTGAAACGCAACACGAGTTGATTTAATTTAAAGATTTATTTTCGCTGTTTATTTCGATTGGATAGTATCGAGAGAGACCTGACAGGAAATGTAGTGGGAAAGATATAGCCCTTCATTGAATGTCCAGGGAAACAAAACTTAAAAAATCCCAAAAAAGTGATGAAAATGACATTATTATTATTACAGACTGGGATGTAGTTTAATCAAAGTCTTTTGAAGTGATTCAAACACTATATGTAATGAACAGATTCTACACGGATGGCACTCATGTATTGTACACTCTTTTTTTTTTGTGCATCACACACTCACAAGAACCAATAGCTGCGTTTTCGTTACCCTTCAATTTGCGCAAATTAAAATTGCGAAATGAAAATACGCTCAATGGAAACACGTCAATTTCGCAAAAACTCCCGTTTATCGCAAAAAAGTTTTTACGCTCGTATGAGGAGGTTTTTCAGGCAATTCGAAAAAGGATTTTTTTGCAAAACTGCAATGGTATTTAGCGCATTCACAGTCACCTGACTTAGAAGACGGAGTGTGTTTTAGGTCCGTGTCCGCAAAAAAAAATAATAATGATCATCATTAGCCTATTATAACATTTATTAGGCTACATATGTAGAAGATGCTTTTATCCAAAAAAGGAACAAAGCAATTTGTCACATCTCATTCATAGTTGAGGTTGGACAATAATAATATTAATAGGGCTAAGATTATCACGAATAAACACTCAATTTTGACCAATATCCAAGAGTATTGGATGGCAGACAGACGTGGGCGCGCCGTGAACACTTGCATTTTCCCATCAACAGTGGAATCAACTTAAAATACTCTATCATTTCTGTTTATACAGGAAATAATAATGCATTATTCGCAACTACTTTTATTTGCGTAATGTCACAAAACAAGAAAACGTTGTGCTTTTGTAAAATAAAATAAAACAATCAGGCGTGCTTTATGATCTTCGTGCGCGAGCGCGAACTAGAGCGCGAGAACTGAAACAATAACCTTTATAGACTAAAGCTTTAAATGTCCACTTTAAAAAGAACAAATTCGAATTGTAAACTAATACAGCACTGCGGGAAAAATATCATAAATATCCAGGTTCTAATTTGGCCTTAGAAAACCAGTAAAATCTACATTTTTCCCATATTAATTTGTGAATATTTTAAATGTTTTAAAGGGTGCAAAAAGTCAAACAAATATCTGAAATTTCGTTGAGATGTATATAGCGCAGCATTGGTGTCGTCAAACTAAAATGTTGTTCAACTTTGCGTTTTAAAAATACAACAACCGTTCATTTTTCGTTTTGTAACGACTGTTTGGACATAATACGAGATGGATTTCTTTATTAAATTCATTTAAAAAAAAGAAACAAAAATTACAGGAATAGCCTCTCTAAACTTCAAAGAAATGCCATCAAGACCTCAAAGCACAAATAAGGTAGAAACACCCAGGAACTATAAAGGATAAAAACCTTTCAGGAATCAATGGAAGTCTTCATTTGTTTCAAAGATGAACAAAAGTCTTATGGGTTTGGACTGGAGTGAGTAAATGATGAGAGAATTTAAATTTTGGTTTAATATGCCTTTAATATCTAAGGGAACTTCTCTTCTATCCCTTTAAAGGATAATTTGTGTAAGTTTCTTTATAGCTGAGTATTTTATGTTAAATAATTTATTATATATATATGTATATTTACAAATTTTGCAGGGGAAACTTATGAGCAGAATCGTAACTGCCTGTAAACTCAAATGCTGGAGAAGTGGTGTTATGGACTCCTTCTAAAGGCTCCTCCCCCTTCGTTCAGTGCTGTGCTTTGAATGGTGGAGTAACTGTCTAGGACTTTGCCTTTGAAGTTTTTTTTATGTGTGAGGAAGTGACTGTTTGCGGTCTGCAGCTGTGAGGCGGCTCAAGAACCAAAGGGGAAAAAAAGTGCAGTTAATGCATTAAGATTCGCTGAGTCACATTCAAAATGATGTTTACTGATAACACATTTACTGATAAGTGATTCACAGTTATTAATGTGTATTTATCCTGATTTATCCTTGTCTACCACTTTTTCCTATGTTTCTAACCATTCCTTTCTCTTTCTTAGCCATTAAAAAGAAAGAAAAAAGTTACATCCAACTCTGTGCCTTTAAGACTCCTATATAATGCCTTCTTCTCATATGACATGTGTAGCAGGGCTTACTGATTGGTTACAGATGTGTTGTCTTATCCAATATTCAGTTGTTTTTAACTACCCCATCCTTTAATACAGTGTCTTTGCAAAGTAGGGGTGTAACGGTTCAAATTTCTCATGGTTTGGTTTGTATCATGGTTTTAGTGTCACAGTTTTGTTCTTTTGCACTGAAGAGGACGATTTTCCGTTCTTAGTCACAGTAATGTTTCATAGTACTTCTAGCGCTGGGTAATATAAATGTATATCTCAATATTTTCCCAAATTTTGATGATATTTGATATGTATAGATATTTTTGCATTTGCTCTTGAAAAAATAAAAAAGGTGATATTCCCCCTCTCAAGTGAAAAAATATAGAACAGTTAATGCTACAAAGTACAAGTTGTTTTGTTGTTTCAAGAGTTAAAAATTATTATTTAGACCTATTGACCACTTACTGCTGTTTACTAAGTGAACACAAAAGGAACATTTAAAAATTAGTTTGAAGCAGATGCATATCAGCTAGTCGTAAGTTTGAAAAAGTTGGAATTTTGGCTTACACTCTTTATGACTTAACTTTTAACATCACAATATTTCCTAATCATATATAGTCAGGAAAATCTTCACAGTAATGTCACATATATTCAATGTATCATCTAGTCCAGGAGTGTCCTGTAGAGTTGAGCTCCAACTAGCCTCAACATGCCTGCATGGAAGATACAAATATGCCTAGTAAGACCTCTATTAGCTGGTTCAGTTGTTTAATTGGGAGCTGTATTCTCGGGGGACTGGAAAATGTGAGGACAAGTTGATTCGATGTTCTCACAGTATTTTTTTTGGGAGTTACAAAACCGGAGGGGGGAAGCCTTTGTGTGTCTTCCTTGGGAGCTCACTCTTATCTCTTCTCTTCCTATTGGAATGACCTGTGAACTGTGTGCAGCCTCAGTCTTCCTGTGTCACACTGAAAGGAAGTCTGTTGTTGTTAATATTGTTACACTTTTTTAGCTGCAGTCTCATTTTCTATTGGATTACATTTCAAATGTCTCCATATTGCATGGTATAGTTCATGAATAGTTTCATTTCTGTTAATGATAGAATTCAGTTTTATTTTTGTGGTTTCATTCTCTGGCCCCATTAAAACCATCGACTTAGGTGTGTCTCCTGTGTGTGTGTGTGTGTGTGTGTGTGCACAAATGCAGGAATCTCCCTCATGAAGAACCATTTCAGTTTTTCAGATGAGAGAGGGAATGAAAGGAGGGTTGTTTTGCTGCTGCTATAAATGTGTGTCCTGTGTGGACGTTCACAGATTAGTTAGAGAGAGCCTTACTGTTGCTGCAGTTCATGCAGTGCAATAATGATACCCGTTTTCACTTTCATGGAAAAGATCGCACCGAAATACACATGGCAATAGAATCACCATTGGCCAATTTGACCAATTTCTTGGTTAACCTGGCAGCTTTTGACATACTATAAAAGCAAATATATATTTCAAATCAAATCGGCTTTGATTTGATTGACCCTCTCAATTATTGTGACATTGATGAGCAATTATACTGCTGAGTCAGACCAGCAGTTTGGGCATTTCTAATTACTGGTTGAAACTTGTTTCCCCAAGTAGCCGTTTTTCCACTGTCGGGCCAGTGCGAGCCAGGGCTTTCAATGGGCCGGGCTGGGATAAAAATGAATTTATTTACGTCAAGATTGTACATCAGTCATTGAAAAATCTCCTTTTTCTTAACTTTTTGATTAATAAATGCTGCGTTCACCCAAGTGACGTTTATGTTAGTAATGTTATGTCAAAACATGAAGCAGCTTCTACGAAACGCTCTTACCGGTGAAGTTAAAGGTGCATTGCGCAATATTTCATGTTAAAAATACCAGTTTTTATAACCCATACATGCTTAAACAATTGCCTGATGGGCTGAATGAGCCCTTCTCTGATTTCTGCGATTGCCTCTATAATCCTTTACAGTAAAATAAATAAGAGTGATTCGGGACGGAATTTGAGACTGGGTGTGTCGTCATGCGCGTTCATGCTCGCTTGGCTATGTCTGGCAGGTTTGTGTATTCGCCGCCATTCTCTGTATTAGCGAAGACAACTCGAGCGAAAAAACTTTAGTCAACTTTTGACAAAAGTAGAAGATGGATTTAAAGAGACCCGCTTGTAGTTCATTCCAAAACCAAACGCAAACTCCATGTAAGACAAAGAAAATAAAACTTCTTTCTAGTGCCAGGCGTCGGAATAAGACGAGAGTCAACATCGGGAGATCTCCAATCTGCTCTAGGGCTCAAACGGATCCTATAAAAAGTAATAACTTATATTGTTCATGAACGTGTTTCCATACAATCATGTGGATACATACAGTAAGCACATAAAACAGTTCAACATGGAGATAGATGAAAACAAAAACCGAAGTTTTCTACTATCTCTCTTTTCCCCTAATTTACGCAAATACCTTTCCTTTCGTATATTTAAAATGACTTGCAGATTTATAACTTTATTACCTCTGAAGACATTATGACTGTCTGTAACTAAAGATTTGTGTGGCTGAGGGAGAACTTGAAGTGATTCAGTTTTGGAGCATCATGACGTTTGAGTAATTGAGTTCATCTTTGGGTAACTATGCCTTTAAGAAACGGACACAGCGAGTGCTGCTTTTCTAGAACAAACAGAATTAGCCTTTGCAAAGCAGACAACTAGCATTATGTAAATTACATGTAAATCCCATGGGAACTTTGCATCATCATCATCTATTGTTACGTCATCTGTCTGAGAAAGATATTTTGTTCTCCATTTCAGTTCCTGGTTTTTGTTTTTAACATCTGTTCCAGATGTTCAATATTTGAAGTATGTTGTGTGGTTTGAAAACATTTCTTGGCCGCCTTGGAATGTTTTTGTGTTCATTTCAGCAGGTTGAAATGTACAGAAGAATGTTGCCAATGTGATGCACATGATATATAACCAGTTGGTGTGTGGTGTTTTGTTGGTCTTTGGAAAAAATCCTCATGTAATAAAGCCTCATAACAAATGAAAAAGAAAACAGGGTGTGGCAATGTGCTTATTTTCATAACATGAGTGCCACCTTTTGTACCAGTTCTTTTATATTTGACTTTGTATTTGAGTACATCCCCCAGAGGTTTAAACTATATAAAGGTATTCAAATGTTTTTTAAAACTCTGCCAAGCTGTACAATGAACTATGAGCAAGCCTAACACGATGTCTCTTTTATAACAGCATACTTTTGCATTTCTTAGGTAGTTGTAACTTAGTAACTTGCATCATGTTCAAAAGTGTCCATTACCTTGTTGAATACAATGCCATGTGTCTTTGTGTTTCAGATGGATTGAAGCATGTTTAAATGAGGATCTTCCGCCCACCACTGAGCTGGAAGAAGGCCTGAGGAATGGCGTGTATCTGGCCAAGCTGGGAAACTTCTTCGCTCCCAGTGTGGTCTCTATCAAAAGGATCTATGACCGCGAACAAACACGTTACAAGGTAAGACTTAAGTTAAAAAAGCACTGTTATTGAAAAAGCAGAAGGTATGCATTCACTTGTTGCTTCTTTGTCCCATTTGTAGGCCACTGGGCTCCATTTCAGACACACAGACAATATCATCCAATGGCTGAATGCAATGACCGATAAGGGCCTTCCTAAGGTGAGGAGTGTGGGTGGTGAACACAAGTCTGCATGGTCCTGTCATTAGCAGCATTTCTACAGCTTTATTGAGTCACTAACATGACAGAGCTAGCCTCTGATCTCCTTTCCCATGTTTGGAAACAATGCTGTATTCAATCTCATCAAAGTACATATACTTGTCTCTCCCTCTCAGATTTTCTATCCTGAGACAACAGACATCTACGACAGGAAGAACATGCCCCGCTGCATCTATTGCATACATGCTCTCAGGTACCTTGTGTGTTATACACAAATATCTTGTTGGGGGGGAAAAGACTATTAAAAATATTTTTGTGTTGGTGTAGTTCAGCTGTGTTCATAATACATACAAAATAGTAATATATAGTAAATGTATAGTAATGAAGTAGAACTACTTAAGTACTGTACTTAAGTACTAAAATGCTGTATCTGTACTCTAGTATTGTTTTTTCCTCATACTTCTACTTGCATACTTTACTTCGATATTTTTTTTTTTAATGTTCTGCTAGTTACTCATTACAATTATAAAAAATTTACGAATCATTCCTGGCTTTTATGGCTTTCATGCTGCCTAAATCACTTGCCAGTTTTATAGGGTAATGTTATTGATTGACACACACATTGACAACTAATGCAGGGGTTGTCCTGCAATGACATTTTTTGGTGGCTGCCTAAGCAAATTTGTATCCCGCCAAAGAGCCTTATTCGATTGCTAGTTCAAACTTTTGACTGCTTTCTTTAATAATTACATGACACAATACTTGTACTTTTAGTACTTAAGTAGTGAATTTTTAAATAAACTACTTGCAATACTTAAGTACAAAAAATGTTGAATACTTTAGTACTTTTACTTAAGTGTGGTGCTTAAAGAGCACTTCAACTTCTACTCAAGTCACTTTTTTGATAGAGCACTTGTACTTTTACTCAAGTCCGGGTTTCTAGTACTTTATACATCTCTGCAAAATACTAGTCGTTTAGGGTCTGTTCATTCTCACACTACCTGTTTAAATGAGCCATTTACTTGTATGTGATAGTTCCTTTTAGTGATCTAGTACATTCAGGGTTTCATTTAAATTAGTTACTTCACTTTAGAGCAAACTCATTTTTAGGGACATTAGTTGTATTGAGCATCATTTTGAGGATAAATGCCTAAAGATAAATACTGTACCTATAAATTACTTAGTTAAATACTTGCAGTTTCAAATTAGCATCTCCAATTTAAAGATGATATGCGTATTTAGGCCTTAACTTTTTTATTGTTAAATTATGTTAATCATGCCTAGAAGTGCAAGGGAATGACGCTGTGTAGATTTGTTCTGCATCTACACTTCCTCATCTTGTATTTAATGAGTCCGAATTAATGAGGAAACCTGTTCTGGTTTCTGCTGAAGCACTTAACATGAGGCTAGAGAATCCTGCCATGTGTAACTCTCACATTCTTGCTCAATGCAGAATTGACACTGGGCCCAAAGGCCATAAATCTGGCCTTCAGAAACAGGAAATAACAGCATTTAGTTGGCGAGAATTTGGCGGAGGTCTGGCATGGGGTAAGGGGTACTGAATCCAGTTGTGGGTCTTTGTAGCAAATGTTGATGAAGGGATGTGGGTTCAACTTGAAAGTCATGCAGATAACATCTGACTCTCTTTTCAGTAGTGCCTTTTCCCGCACACACCTGTGGAATAGGATCGCTCTCCTCTGGGAAATTTGTTGCTCATGATCTCTTTCTGTTTTCTCTATAGCCTCTACCTGTTTAAACTTGGCCTTGCGCCCCAGATTACAGACCTGTATGGCAAGGTCGCCTTCACAGGTGAGTCAGCTAGCTGTGGTATCAAACAAAAGCTTGAGTTTATGCAATAACAACTGGAAAAGCCCCTGTTCATGTTGAGCTCCGGTCAATGTGAAAGTCTTTATCAATTGTATGAGTGTTTCCTGCCATTTTGGCTTGCTCGAACTTCCTGCCAAGTCCGTGAGTGGAAAACATTTTTTGCCAGACCTATTGAGAACAATGTCCAGCCAATCACATTAAAGCGAGGAAAAAAAAAAACACAGCCAAGATTACCTTCCAAAAGGTTACCAAGCTTATTACAGCATGACATTGCAATTAGTCTATCCTGATATTTATTGTATAAAACAATGAAACAAACAATATAATTTTCAATGAAACAAATAATCCCATTTTTTGTGACTTGTGTGCTGAGTTTGTTTTTTGGCTTTTCAGAGGAGGAGATTAACAACATGAAGATTGAATTGGAAAAATACAACATTCAAATGCCATCATTCAGCAAAATTGGCGGGATTTTAGCTAACGAACTGTCCGTGGATGAAGCAGCCTGTGAGTATTGTTTCTGCCTTTAAAGTCGAATTCCTCTTGGCTCTTTGGCGCAACTCCTTCCCTTGTAAACATAAACAACTAGACTTAACTTGCATAGCCAAGAGTTTAACAGAACAGTAATTTTTTCTGTTTGCAATGATTCAGTGCACGCTGCTGTGATCGCCATCAATGACGCCATTGACCACGGAGTCCCTGAGGGCACTCTAGCTGCCATGAGAAACCCAAACGCCATGTTACTGCAGATGGATGAAAGCGCTGCCCAGCAATACCAGGACACCTTGTTCCAGGCCAAGACTGAGAAAGTGGCCAACTCCCGAAAGAGAGTATGAACTGCACTCTACAGTTCCTATTAAAAGATTAGTTATAGTTGGGAACTAAGGTTGTATATCTCTGTCAATAAACCTAGCTAGACAGCATTTTAAGGCATCAGAAGGGATGTTAACTGATCATTTAACCATTAACCGACAAGATTGTTAAATTAGAATGGATAAGTGTCCATGACCCATTAAAAATAAAAATAAATGATTTTGAGAGGGCTTTTTATGCAAATGGAATTTTTACACGCACCTGAATTTCTTTTGTGAATGGAGAAAATCAAAATAAGAATATATAAAGAGTTCAGATGCAAAAGCCTCTAAATGACATTTGAAATTTTCTTCTTTAATGATGATTTTTTATCAAACTTGTATATTTAAGTTCAGTAATTTCACTTAAATAACAATTAATGTCATTTAGAGGCTTTTGCATCTGAACTCTTCATATGTACAAAAGGACAAAATAAGAATATATTAAAGGACAAAATACGCAAAATGTATCACTGAAATAATTCACAGATTGACAAAACAAAAGAAAAACTGTGACACTGTGACAATTAGTGTAATTTTATTATTATTTATGTAAGCAATAAGGTACGCGAGGCAAGTGCTGTATCGTGAATAAGTAACAGCTGAAGGGCTTTGCAACCCCTACTTATTCACGATTCAGCACTTGCCTCGAGTACCTTATTGCTTTTATAGAACGGTTACCACACAATAAAATATTAAAGTAAAAAAAAATGTATTAGTTCAACTTTCATGAAGTAAAATCCCAAAAAGCCTTCCTTCCGCTAGAAAAAATAGTCCCTGATTGTGAACAGCAACAACGTTCCAATGTGTAATATGCGTGAAAGCTCAAATAAAAACAACATAGAACTGCAGTGTTGCACAGCGATCAATAGAACTGTTGGGTGAATCGGTCATAGCCGTGTTTTATCATGAATAAAGCACAGCTATTGACCAATCAGAATCAAGGATTCGAACTAACCATTTATAAGTACCATTATAGTATACATTAGGTTTTATTTTTTTCAGTTTTTATTTTAAATAAAGATTTAGTAATTTTATGTGCTTATTTATTATTATTTTTTAATATTTCTAATTAGCTTTAATTTATTTTTATTTTAGTTTTAGTCATTTTTAAAGGAATTATTTTAGTACTTCAAACTTAGCTTATTTTATTTCAGTTGCCAAGGCAACATTTCTAAGTTTTGTTAAAATGTACGTTTTTTTTTTTCATCTAATTTTATTTCGGATAACGGACACTATACTTTTAGTTTTAGTTTACAATAACAACATTATTGATAATCTATCCATTGTCATAGTATGAAGATAAAGATTTGAATCTTTGGTATAGATTGGCGAGAATGCTGAGGCTGAAAGGGATGCTTACGATGAGCTGCTTACACAGGCTGAAATCCAGGGAAACATCAACAAAGTCAATCGTAAGTTCCTCACCCGTGTCTACGTCCATCTCTCTGTGCTCCTCTGAAGTGAATGATGTGATCTAAGTTCTGTGCTTCTGCTGATTCACAGTGTCCAAAGCCTTGAGTTCGGCAGAACAGGCCCTGCTGGGTGAGGATGAGGACAAGCTGTATGACGCTCTCCGCTCCCCTGCGCTAGGCCTGCAGTCGGTGCAGGCTCAGAACAAGGGATGGTACCTCAAACAGCTGCTGGCTGATCGAGAGCAGAAGGAACAGGTAACAGGTTCTGCTCCTCGCAATGGTTTCCCACTTACAGTTTGGTCAACTTTTGTACCGAGGTTTGATTTTGTCTAATTATGCCTTTTAGAATTCTAAATATTGAATGAATGCACATGTATTATGTGCTGTCTCTTTTCAAGAGTTTTGGGATAGCACATCTCTGACAAAGCCCAGAGCTCAACAGAAATATATGCTGGTCACGATAACCATAATAACAGTAATACGAGTTCATTCCACAAAAATATCCTGCAATAACAGCACTGAGACGTCTTTTTTTTTAAATGATTCGTTATAAGTGATTTGTGCTACTAAATCTACAAAACTCAAAAAAAGTTAATCAAATTGTAGTTATCACAAAATGTACATTTTTGTATTCAAGTTTTTTCCCCCTGCAATATACAGAATCGTTCAAAATTGTGGGGTCTGTAAAAAGTCTCTTACAGAAGTATACATAGAAGAACATTTATATTTTGAAAAATTGTTAGTTTAAAATAAACAAATATATTCTATTTATATTTTTACTTTTCTTCAGTATCCTTCAGAAATCAGTATGATATGCTGATTTGCTGCTCAAGAAATATTTCTTATTATAATTATTAATGTAGAAAACCCTTGTGCTGGTTAATATGTTTGTGGAAACTGTGAAACATTTTCTCAGGATTCTTTTATGAATAGAAAGCATTTATTTTAAACGGAAATATTTTGTAACATTTGTAAAAGTCTTTAGTGTCACTTTTAATCATTTAATGTATCCTTGATATAATAATTTATTTTTCTTAAAAGTCTTACTGACTCAAGTTTAGAACTGCAGCGTATGGCTTAATATTTTTAAAAGTGACTGAAAAAAAAAAAAAAAATCAGATTTTCATTGGCCTGTGTTTTATGATGTTAAAATTTTGGCTATCTGTATTGGTCTCAGATTTCCAAATCATTGCACACCCCTATTAATGAATTAGCAATTCTTTACTGTACCACAACTGTTTTGTGATGCAAACCAAACTGTGAAAAATATGAACTGTCTCTTCTAAATTAAAAGGATCTCATCATTTTGGCTTGTGTCATTGTTCCTTGTGCCTAGAATGCCCCGGGAGAGCCGCTGGTGAAGGAGGAGTTACAGAGTGGAGTAGAGGCAGCCAATTCGCATGCAGCGGACTATCAAAGATGTGTGTACTCTTTTATCTATCACTACATTATTTTTTTAAGCTCATGAAATATTTTGTGTGTTTAGAGAACCGTATATCAGAGATGCTAGTGTTTTTTTTGTCTCTCTTTTATGTGTTCATTTATGCTGTCCTACAGCTGTCCCTCTGTGAAAAGAACAATGAGATGTGTGTGTGTGTGTGTGTGTGTGTCTCAGTGCTGCGGGCAGTGGAAAGGATTAATGGTGCCATCAGAAAAGGTGTAGCAGAGGAAACAGTGAATGAACTGATGAACCCAGATGCCCAGCTGCCGCAGGTTTATCCTAGTGCTGCAGATCTGTACCAGAGAGAACTCGCCAGCCTGCAACAGCAGAGTGCAGAGGTTAAAACACACAAACACACAATCTCTGCTTATTATTTTGCTGTAACCATATTTCTAGAGACAATAACTGTCTCCAGAACCAAAAGAGCTTCCCTTGGCTTTACATTGCAGAATCCTAACAGTCATGGCCCCTAAATGGAATGCTCTACAAAGGGACCAGCTTTTGATTTCAGTAGTTTAGCAATAGCATATTAGCCATATCTCCATGATCTAATGGCAAGATATTTGGTAAAACATTTCAATTTAACTTGCACTTAAGCATTTTTATCAATAGATTTGATCAAAACAAGGCTGTCAAAATACAAGAGCATTGATGATAATTGTGACTTTTAAAAAATGTATTATTATTATTTTAATTGTTATCATGTTAATATTACACATCCAATAATATCGTAAATAATCCATCACCACTCTGGTTGATCCTCTAACATAGGTAAGAAGACATCGACACAGTGTGACTACTATGGTCACACAAAATCATGTTAGTGTAGATGACAGATGAAAGTGAGACACACTACCTGTGCCTGAAAAAAAATGAGCTTGCCAGTTTTTTTTAATTCCGTAAAAAACAAGGATGTACACACTAGGCTGCAGGAAGTGCCGATCATTAGCTTTTAGTGTGCGCTTGCCAAGCTAATTCCACAATACTGTAGTAAGACTCTCTCCGCCAATCTGCACAGTTTTATGAGTGTGAGTGTGATTCATTGGTCAAAGATTAAAGATGAATTTGATAGCATTGACTGATAAAAAATAAAAATAAAAAACATGATAATGATACCATTACTGTGAATTATTTGGTAGTGAATTCTGAATAAGAATTCTCTGATTCTGGGACAGCCCTGTTCTTGACATATCTCTCACGATGTCCAGCATCTTTTTTCACTTCTCCAAGAAGGATACATGTAATTCTGACTTAGAATATAGTCAAAATTAGGCATCTTAAGAGACAGTGTATTTAAAGGCCAATTCACCAGTACAGTCAGATTTGTTGGGTTTTGTCGGATCCAGGCAAGGCAAGTTTAATTATATAACACATTTCATACACTATGACAATTCACATAGAGAGGAAATAATTACAAAATAAAAGCAAGGAAAATTCAAACAGTTAATCAAAAGCTTTTGATAGAAATTAATTTTAATGATCACACTACAGCGATTCACAAGGCTTTGGATCACAGTTGGTCATGGTTTGTATTCACCTGACTGAATATGTTCAATCAGCGTTTGTCGTGTCTTTTGGGGCAGTGTGAACATGAAAGTTATATTTAATAAAATTCTAAATCCAACGGCAGACTTGTTTGTTGGTGTTTGACGGTGTGGTGTGAGTCGGCCTCAAGTTGTGCACCTATGATGCCTGTGTAAGCAGCTCACTAGGTTTTAGAGCAGAGCAGTTTTTTACATGCAGTTTACATTAAGTTGATGAACTGTAACCTTTTAGTTTAGTGTGAGTGATTTTGGTGCTTTGCCTGACTGCACAGGGCTCCTTGTCTCACCCCGAGCTGTTGGTTGCTGTGGAGATGCTGTCCTCGGTGGTGCTGATAAACGAGGCACTGGATGTCGGGGACCGGGCTGCGGTGTGGAAACAGCTCAGCAGTAACGTCACCGGCCTCAGCAATGTAGAGGACGAGTACGCCCAGAGGTGAGAATGAGGCTTTTGGTTTAAGTCAACGTGCAATTGAAACTGGTCCCATTTACTTCAATACACAATTTTTTTTATACTGGTCTTAATCTTGGCGTTTCATCAAAGTACAGCAACTATGGCTTTCAAAGGCCATATTTACACTTTACACATTAGCCGCTTTCCGACCAAGTAGTTACAGGAACTGTCCACTTCTAAACAGTTCTAAGAACTACTCTCCCCCAAACTCGGTTTTGCTGCTTGCGTTCGCACTGGCCAAGTGGCCATAGGAACTGGTAGGAGGGGTAACGCAAGCACGGCGACGGGCTTTACAGCGTCATTACTAGACGAAGCGCGGCTATTGCAATGTTCCTGTTCTGCCTTGCCCGGGACCTTAATAACGGAGAACGAACGGCGGCAAGAATATGCTTGAGTTCTGTACAGAGAAACACAGAAGACGAAGGCTCCAGCGTAATATGATATTAAGTAATATGATGGAAGAAGATAAAAGAGCGCAGGAGGCAAACAAAACGACTGGTAAGTTTAGCTAGCATTAGCAATTAGCTGGTTGAATGTGTTATGTTTGTCTTAATCCTTAGTTGTAATGTTTTGCAAAAACACACAGCATATGGCAGACAGCGCGCTACAAGTTCCGTGTTGACAGTGGGCATGACTTATAAGTTAAACCAATCAACGTAGACCTAGGGAAAGGGAACTAAAAAAGTCCTCGCTCTAGACTAGGTACTGAAAGAGTTATAGGAACTACGGTCTGAGGAACTAAAAAATCCCCAATTTAGTCCGGTCGGAACACGAGAAAAAAAGGGCTATAGGAACGTTAGGTTCTAGGAACCGCAAAAGTCCCTCCGGTCGGAAAGCGGCTATTAACTTAATGTAGTACTCGCCACTTTTAATGCAAAAGAGCTTTCAGTCTGTGACGTCAAATGTTGAATTTCATTTGTGGCCACGTTGTGCGTCTGCTTGCTGAAGAAATATGCTCAAATGTTCATCTCTGGCTGGCCATAATGTAGCAATGTGCATTGCAGTAGTTTTGTCATATAAGGCTACCAGGAGCCAGTAGCCGATAACATGCTCTCATATATACATATATTTTTAAACCATTTTTGTGTTTACATATGTGCCTTCAACAACCAGATGAATTTACATTTGTCCAGTTTCATTTGGAATGCGTCTCAAACCACCTCTTGAAGTTGAGTGATCTGATTTAAATCCGTCTCAAAAGCATTTCAGAAGGCATTTGCACCTTGTTTTTTTCGGATCGGATAGCTTTGTGGGGCAGGCTTTGTCCAGAGCCGTGGCGACGTTGGCATTGAAGTCCTGGGAAGAAGTCCTTTAGAAAGAATCTGAACAAAATACAAGTTTTTAGCTCTTGTGATCCATAAACAGCTCCTGCTGCAGTATTTTAATTACTAAAAACCGCCATCTTGATTGTGTAAAGACCAGAAGTACTCGGTGTAAATTGGCCCAGAGTTGTCAGTTTACTGTTATTTTTACACCACATCACCCATGACAGTTCCTGGCAAAACACATTTCACACCACAGTACTCGCAGACCCGTCTAGATATACTGTATGTAACTTGATAAATATCTCTTGGTCTTCAGCGGTTCATTGGATTTCTCACCGTCTTTGATAATTCAAACAGCGATTGTCATTCGCGTGACCGAGCACCGAATTTCCAATTTTGGGCTTTTGTCTGTGATCTCCATAACCTGCCTGTGAGCTAAAAACCACGGCTAAAATCATGAAGTGTGTAGGTGATATTACTTGGCCTCTGGAATGACTTTCCTTTCAGCTGAAAGTCACAGGCTGCATGGGCCATTACATTGTCAACCATTAGCCAAATAGCCATTTAGGCATTATTTTAGCTAACTCGCAGGCTCTTTTCTTGTATGGAACACCCACTTTTCTTGCTAAAATTAGTTTCTGATGGATAAAATTTGGTCCTTGCCTAATTTGTTTTGCTCAGAAATATGCCAAACCATGAAAGTAAAATGTGTTTTGAATGAGTTTCATCTTGACTACAGAAGATGCCAAATTGTTTCCTGGTCTAAGCCACTGCTTTTTGATTCCCTGCAGGTATATAGATGAGCTGATCCGTCTGAAGGCAGCTGCGCGTGAGGCGGGCAGTGACTATCTCACCTGGAATGACATCCAGGCCTGTGTGGACCTGGTCAACGGTACTGTTCTAGAAGAGCATGAAAGTAAGCACGGCATTCATCCTCAATTTATCTCATTATAACTTCAGATTATTCTCATTATGAGCAGTGTAAAACAGTGTCCTCTTGCATTTTTAGGGATTGCTGCTATTGGTTTGATCAACGAGGCTCTGGATGAGGGTGACCTACAGAAGACAATGGCTGCTTTACAGAACCCAGCCGCCAAGCTAACAGATATAGATCCATCTTTGGCCCAACATTACTATGATATACTGCAGGAGGCAAGGAGAGAGAAGGCCCACGTACGTACTCTTATACAAACCCATAACAATAATAGTATTTTTAATCTATTTTTTTACCGTTCAGCATGTTGGTTCACTCCCATTGCTTTCATCCTCTCATATCTGGTTCCATCTTTCCTTCTCTGTCCAAACCCTAATGGGAGTTTGTCTCACTTTCTGAACACACAATAGCATTTTCTCCCATTTTTTATAACCTGAGGTAGGTTTACAGCTCAAACTTTACTGATGTTAGCAAAAAAGAAATTGCCATGAAGTGTGTGTTGTCATAAAGATGTCAATGACGTCAAAGGCAGCTAGTTGTGGTTGTATTGAGTGAACACATGTAAACATAATGAATTGTCAAAATTCAGTTTTAAATCTGAAAATGTAAAGCATTTTTAAAAAATTGTATTTAGCTCTTCAGACGTATTCTGCTGATGTGTGAAGAGAGCCGTAGTTAAAGTGATCTGGTGAGGAGGGTCTGCATTCTTACTCATTTAATGGGTAACACTTTACAATAAGGTTCATTAGTTAACATTAGTAAATGCATTAACTAACATGAACTAACGATGAGCAATGCATTAGTTACAGTGTTTATTAATCTTTGTTAATGTTAGTTAATACAAATACAGCTGTTCATTGTGCGTTCATGTTAGTTCACAGTCCATTAACTAATGTTAACTAATACAACCTTTGATTTTAATAACGTATTAGTAAATGTTGGAATTAATATTAACTAAGATTAAAAAATGCTGAAGAAGTATTGTTCACATATTGTGCATGTTAACTAATGTAGTTAACTAATGTTAACTAATTAACCTTATTGTAAAGTGTTAACATTTAATGAGTTTGGCTTATTTGTAGAACAGCTGACCGCATCCTTTCATCAATCAAGAGAAGTCTAAGGTCTGAAAATAGGGCTGCATGTTTTGGGTAAAAAAACTCTAATTGTTTGTTGTTTATTTATTTATAAAGCTGCATAATTGCTGTGCAATTTGACCAACGTTATGATAGTACTATATTCGAAAAAATATAATAACTTTATTTTACAGTAAAACTGTACAGTAAAATTGACAATTCTAATGTTTAAAAAACTTTTATTTTGGCTGAAACCCACAGAAAGCCCTTAAAGCTCTTTTGTTGTTAACCGTGATTTATAAGTGCTTCTCATTTAAGGTTTGGAAGATTCCCAAATGTATGTTATAAGCGACTCACAATGCTTAGATGGAGTTAATGTGGAGCAGAATTTTCTACACACATTTATTTGATTGAATCAGACGATTTTATTTCGATTAACCATGTACCCGTCTGAAAATCTGTTTCTCGCTCTCTCTCTCTAAACTTGCATGATGTGGGTTTTCAATCTGAGTTTCTCATGACTCAAGTCTAATGACATCATTTGAGCTCATAGTCTCATTCCTCACCCTCGTATTTTGTCTGGCTATTATTTGCCAGCTCCCCTCTTCTTTTTCAGTAGAAAACCCCCTTAAATTTTCAAACGACTGTAATACGTCTCTTTTATTCTCATAAAGAGTGAGGATGTAACCCCAATGTCCAGTCCAAGTTCCCTACATTGGCCAGGCCTTTATCAATCTTTTAATAATCCCCTTCACTTATAGCTGGTGTGTGGTGAGCGCACTGGTGCTGTTCTGTGTCATCCAAGTGGATGCTGCACACACTGGTGGTGGTTGAGGGGAGACCCCTTTATAGGATTGTAAAGCGCTTCAGGTGTAAAGTATTACATAGTAAAGTCCTATAATAATAACACCCTCTTTCAAAAGGTTTCCGTCTAATAGAATCATACAGACAGAAACCTTTTGATTTCTAATTTTGGTTTTGGTTCTAATCTGAGGCTCATGGAGGACGTGAAGTAGTTGTGTGTTTTAAGCCACGCCCCATGTGTTTCCTGTGGACGTGAACTGAAACCTCAGAGATGCAGGTGAATGGGCACAGAGAAGGCCATGGTTTACCACAGCAGCGTACCACTGTGGTTCAGAGCTGAACTGAAGATTCTGAGGCAAAGAGCAGTCTTTTAGCTCTAGAGAAAGTATCCAGAATACTTGTTCACACTCACAGGCGGCGTTATGGACGCCAAATCCCAAATTTGGGGGATTTTCTTATGAGTTTAAGTAACTACTGTTTAAATAGAGGGTCATGTGATATAACTTTTTTGGGACTCGTAATAGCTGCCAAAGTCAGTGCTGAACCCATGGCAGCAAAGCCCCCCCAAATACCCCCCCACCCCCAAGAAAAACATGGCTGGAAAAACAAAGTGTTTCCTTTTCGAAATGATTTGCACAAGCATCGGAAATAACAAGGCTGATGACTTTTTTTTCTGCCTTAAAAGGGCAAAATGCTGGTCCCGTTTGCTGGTGTAGCTCAGTAAAGGGTTTTTAGCGTTGACATCACTCCTCCAGGCTTACGCTAGCTTTAGGTCACTACGAAGTGTGAAGCACAGAATAATACCAGATCGGCTCAACTGACAGGAAGTGGTTTGATAATCTGTTTTTTTTTTTTTTTTACTTCTGCAATTTTAAATGATCTCCAGTGAGCAAGGATCTCAAAAGATGGAGTGATGTGTGACCTTACAGAGAATAACAATTCAAGGCATTTCTGTTTGATTTCAGTAATCACAGCAACTATTCATATGGATTTTAGTACTATATTTGCATAAAATCCTGTGTTAAATTTCCTACTTAAACATTTCCGGATGATCTTTACCAAAGTGTAGCTGGAATAGAAGTAGTTCCTCTTCTGTCATTCAGGGTTGTAAACCACCTCAGAAAAGACGGTAATGTAATCTTGGACATTACACCCCACACCCTTTTTCACTTCCTTAGTTACAGTTGGCAGACTTTATTCAGATATTCAGATCCTGATAATTTCTACTCCACCCCCTGGGACACATTAAGTCTTATTTGCACTCCAATTCAGCAGGCATTTGTTTTATAAAGGCGACGAAATGTAACACAGTGAAGCGGAGCCTTATCAACCCTGAAGGAACAACGTTTTCCTCTGTTGCACAATTTGCCACACCCTCAGGTTTGGTGTGCTGCGCTGCTGTACGTTTGCAAAAAAGGCGGGCGGACTGCATAGAGGGACCTTTGCAATCAGCAAATCAGAGAGCCGCAAATCGTGCTCCGGAAACTGAGCTCAGCATGCGGTTAGGAGGACTGCTATGAGAGGGCAACTGCGCCCCCTGGTGGTAGTAGTAATGAACCCCTCCATTAGTATGCGTTTATCCCTACAAATGATAATAGAAGCAGATGTGATTCATCCTGTGGAGAAAATTATACAGGTGGAGGATATTAGATTATTACTGCCAAAGAACATGATCTGACATGATCCTCAGCAGCACTTTCGGAAGGACAGTGTGCTATTTTCCTGAAAGGCAGTGTAATCGTTTATATAATTTTGGCAGTTGTATTGTTGAATAATTACCAGTTCTTACAGCTTTATTGTGACTTAAATGACCTTGCTGTGCTTTACATTCATTATACTACCTGTTGACAGTCAAAACATTTCTGTTCAGGAAATTAAAGTGACAGTAACTCCAAAATGAAAACACTGTCATCATTGACTCCAAACCAAACCTGATTCCATACTTGGATTTTTTTTTTTTTTTTTTTTTTCCACTACAGAACACAGAAGATATTTTGAAAAATGTATGTAATGACAGTATTTTCATTTTTGGTTTGACTCTTTGTTTAATGTCTAATCATCTCATTACAAACTGACACTTAGTGCCCACATGAGTATTATTCCTAACCAACTACAAAATTAAAATCTAGTTGGAATTTCCTTATTGAAAACATTAATATTTTTTTGCAATTTTGTTTGTTACAAGGCGAAGCAAGTACTGTGCAACCAAAGTTCCCATAATCCTAAAAAAACAGCAATTTAAAAAGTGTGATTTCCAGTCCTAGATGGAAAAATCTATTACCAAAATAAATCTTTATAGTTATGTTTTTAGTTCTCAATATTTTTTTAGCTAGAAATTACTTATAAATTATTTTTCAGTCATCAAAATCACAGCACAATTTTCCACAAAATTTCATCTTAATTCACATCATTGGTTATTGATTCCTTGTTTTGTTTTCTTGTCTTTCCAGGAATGCGGAGATCCTTCTGCAGTGCTTTGGCTAGATGAGATCCAGGATGCGATCTTGAGAGCCAACAAGGACTCAGAAGAAGCTCTGCAGTGTAATAATCCTCATTTCAATCTTAGCTTTAATATAAACAATGATTCTTTTCGTTGAATAATCTCAGTTTTTCTAAAGAATGATCTTCTTGTCCACCTTCAGTCTCTCAGGCGATCCAGGCCATTAATGAGGCTGTGGATAACAAGGACTCTTCTCAAACACTGGCAGCCCTGCGTTCACCTTCTTCTGGTCTCTATGGAGTCACTTCTGAGTGTGCGCAAACCTACCAGGATGACCTGTTTCAAATTAAAGAGGAGAAGAAAAAGGAAGGTGAGATGGGTTTTTGTGCTGATTCTGTGGTATTTGGTACAAAAAACTATGGTAATATCTATATGGGGTGGTGATGGCGCAGTGGATAAGACACATGCCTTTGGTGTGAGACCTGGATTCGAATCCACTGTGAGACACAAATGTGTCCCTTAGCAAGACACTTAACCCCTAGTTGCTCCAGAGGCATGCGACCTCTGACATAGATAGCAATTGTGAGTCGCTTTGGATAAAAGCTTCAGCTAAATGAATAAATGTAAATGTAAAATCTATTTATGTTCTTAGTTAAAAGTATTTATTTTAAATTATTTGGTCACAACATGTTGTAAATGTGCACATTGTGACTGAGAGAGTAATCGTGTTTTTTTTTTTGTTAGGGGATAATGGCAGTGAATGGATGGAACATTGGGTGAAGGGAGGACATAACTACTACTATAACCTCAAGTCTGGACAAGGCACCTGGGATAAGCCTGCAGGGTTCATTCCGAACAACACTCAGCTCAACAAGGAGGAAATACAGGTACATCTTTTATGTCTCTGATAATTATATATCATAAAAAATATGTAATATGTTTAATTAATATTTTTGTTGTTATAATTATATATTTTTTCTCTTTCTTTTGTGTTTGTAGTCCGTTGTGTCAGGAGTAACCACAGCATATAACCGAGAGCAACTGTGGTTGGCCAACGAGAGTCTGATCGCCAAACTGCAGGCCCGGTGCCGTGGTTTTCTGGTGCGACGCGGAATGAAAGACCGTCTTGAGTTCTTGACAACTCAGCTGCCATCTGTTACATGCATACAGGTCATTCTCCTCTTTCTTCCTTCAGTTAATCCTAAACAAGACTTCAGGTCATTAATGCTAAAATATTTCAAGTCAATCATGACCATCTGGTTCTGTTTGCTTTATAGGCCCACTGGAGAGGCTTTAAGGAAAGAAAGAAGTACAATAACAGGAAGCAGTACCTGAAGGATCACTCTGAAGATGCTGTCAAGGTAAGATGATGGGAATCGGCAAGAGAAATTCTGATGGAATATAAGAGCCATGCTTCTTGCATCATAAAATGTCAGGATTATACTCACTAGGCTTTATACTACACAGCTGAAAATATGTGGTCATCCCCTAATTATCGGGTTTGGCTCTTTTATTTAAGTTAAGATCAATCTTAATATGGTGAAATTTGAGTGTGAGTAAATATGATTGTTTCCCTGTAGATTCAATCAATGGTCAGGATGCACCAAGCTCGCAAAAAATACAAAGATCGTCTTCAGTACTTCAAAGACCATGTGAGTTTTAAGTCAAGCCAAAGGACTTGTTTATTTTTATATTTAATATAATCTGACCACACAGTGGACAGTCTTTAATGTTCTCTGTCCAATTTTCTCATTTCAGATAAACGATGTGGTGAAAATTCAGGCTTTCATTCGAGCCAACAAAGCAAGAGATGACTACAAAACTCTCAGTAAGCATTTCATGTTCTTCCTTCAAATTCTGTTTCACATCCTCTCACTTAGAACATACCTCAACAATCAATGGAGAGAGCTTTTTTTTTGCATGCATTTGTTTCAGTATACTGTTGCAATTTTGAAGACACCACGAAATGGCTTATTGACTGCAGTTTTTTTCCGTGTTGGTATTTTGTTTTAAGGCTTTTTTTTAATGTCACAGCTAAATAACATTGATTTTCTACTCTCTGGTCAGTTGCAGGATTAAAGGATTAGTTCACCCCAAAATTATTATTTTTTTTAATTTACCCACCCTCATGTCATTCCAAACCTGACATTATTTCTCCTACAGAACATAAAAGAATGTATTTTTGATGAAGGTATCATACAATGAAAGTTAACTGTTTATCTTTTTTTTGAGTGAACTATCCCTTTAAGGGAAGGGACACTTGAGAGAACATTTGATTGGACAAAAAATAGAGTGCAGGATGAGTCATCAATATTTTTGTTCAGTTGTACATTTTAAGTGTGTATACCTGCAAGTTGTTTCCACCTGCTAGTATATGAGTCCCTTAGCAAATTCTGTTTTTAACAGTCAACGCAGATGATCCTCCAATGGCAGTCGTTCGCAAGTTTGTCCACCTGCTGGACCACAGCGACCAGGACTTCCAGGAAGAGCTGGAACTGATGCGGCTAAGAGAGGAGGTGATCACCAACATCCGCTCTAACCAGCAGCTGGAGAACGACCTGAATCTGATGGACATTAAGATTGGTCTGCTGGTAAAAAACAAGATCACCCTTCAGGAGGTGGTCTCTCACAGCAAGAAGCTCACCAAAAAGAACAAGGGTGAGCTGTCCAACCTCATGATGATGAACAAGCAGAAAGGAGGCCTGAAGGCTCTAAGTAAAGAGAAGAGAGACAAGCTGGAGGCATATCAGTTCCTCTTCTACCTTTTACAGGTAAACCTCATCAAATCTAGTCCAACCATTGTTTGAAAATCAGTGTGTCAGCAGGCCTGTTCATATTCCTTTCTGTTTTTTTTTTTCCCAGACAAATCCAACCTATCTGGCCAAGCTGATCTTTCAGATGCCACAGAACAAATCGACCAAGTTCATGGATTCTGTGATTTTCACATTGTACAACTACGCTTCCAATCAGCGTGAGGAGTACCTCTTGCTCAATCTCTTCAAAACAGCCCTGCAGGAGGAAATCAAGTAGGAAATGAATGATGTTCCATAAATTATATATTCTTTCCAAATAGATCAAGATGCATTTGTACTCTTTTACGATCTCCAAGCGATCTCTCTTGTCTTGTAAATGCAGATCAAAAGTGGACCAAATCCAGGAGATCGTCACAGGAAACCCCACAGTCATCAAGATGGTGGTGAGCTTTAACAGAGGAGCACGAGGTCAGAATGCCCTTCGGCAGATCCTGGCTCCAGTCGTGAAGGAAATCATGGATGACAAGACTCTCAACATTAAAACTGACCCAGTCGACATATACAAGAGCTGGGTGAACCAGATGGAGAGTCAAACAGGAGAGGCCAGGTGTGTTCCTCATCCTCTTCAAGGCTTCTCGTCATGGAACACAATATTTTTTAAGGCCCCCTAAGATATTTCTGCTGTAATTATGAGAAAGCTGCCTGTTTTTTATTGATATATTAAATTAATTCAAATTTAATTTTGGTTATAATGCGGTTTAATTCAGTTTTTGATTCTAGAGGTTATGTTCTGTCTTCCAGAACTGCGAATTCTTCAATCAACACAGTAGTTATTGAGGGAAAATATAAAGAAATATGATTTCAGTTTACATCCTGATTGGGCTTTTTTTCTCGCATTTTAATTTAGAGTTCGATTATTTTTGTATTCTAATAATAATAATTGATTAATTAATGATTATGATTATTAATCATAATGATTTACTTAATGATTAAACTTAAACTTAAACTTAATGATTTTTAAGTATGCTGAGGCCAACTTATTCTGTTTTGCAGTAAATTGCCATATGATGTGACTCCAGAGCAGGCAATGAGTCACGAGGAGGTTCGAACCCGCCTGGAAGCCTCCATCAAGAACATGAGGACGGTCACAGACAAGTTTCTCTCTGCCATTATTGTTTCTGTGGATAAAATCCCGTGAGTTTACACATCTGCCACTGCTGGAAAAAACTGTCTCTGTGTGTGTGTGTGTTTATATGTAAACAGGTATGTGTGCACCTAATATCTACCACCTGAATTTCCCCCTGGGAACAACAAATTCCATGCCTTGCATCTATATTTGGAAGCATCTAGCATAAATCATTCTTGAATATATGAAAATAACTTTTAGCAAGTCCACATTTGAATATTCAAATGCATGTCTGTTACATGAGCTGGTCCTTTGTTCATGCTTTTGTATAAGTTAGTGTTATACCGCTGTTAAAAAAAAGTCGCTGTGCCGCAGCTGAATCATATTTTTCTGAGCTTGCAGTTTGAAATAAACCTAATAAGTTAAAAAGGCCAAAAAGAGTACCACACACACAAAAAAAAGTTTTCATATTGCCTTTACTTCACCGATTGGTACAGCAAATTACTCTTTATGAGTCTGTTCCTTTAATGACGCTTTTGATATCATTCTAATAAATCATTCACTGAATCCATCAGAGCACAATTAACAATTATGAATAAATTTTTATGCAAATATTAATTCACCTATTCATTGAACACTAACTCATCGTAACATTCATTTTTGAGCAAAGGTAATCCAGGTTCTGTTGAACCATGTTAAAGGGATAGTTCACTTTGAAATTAATTTTTGATATGTTTTAGCTTACCTCAAGGGCATCCAAGATGTAGGTGTCTTTGTTTCCACAGCATTTTAAATTTTGATATTTCATATTTCAGTCATATAATGGAGCTCTATGGGGTCCACCTCAAAGAGCATGCACAGAGAAGTCAAAATTAAACATGATTTAATGACTCATGAATTTAAGTACACATTGATGGCCTAAAAAACGAAACGAGCGGTTTGTGTGAGAAAACAAACAGTGTTTATATAGTTTTTACCTCTTGTTAACAGCCATGTCGAACTGATCTGAATCAGATGTTCAACTAAACCGAACTGAACCGTGTCCAACGTTACGCCGGAAGTGATCTCTCGTGTGTCTATGTCAGGCAATGTTTACACAGAGATTTCGGAAGTTTTACCTTTCACTAAAAATATTTAGATATACGAGAAATCGCAATACGATTTCGATATATCTAAATATGTTTAGTGAAAGGTAAAACTTCCGAAATCTCAGTGTAAACAATGCGTGATGTAGACGTGCGAGAGATCACTTCCGGCGTAACATTGGACACGGTTCAGTTCGGTTCAGTTGGACATCTGATTCAGATCAGTTCGACATGGCTGTTAACAAGAGGTAAAAACTATATAAATACTGTTTGTTTTCTCACACAAACCGCTCGTTTCGTGTTTTAGGCCATCAATGTGTACTTGCATTCATGAGTCATTAAATCATGTTTAATTTTGACTTCTCTGTGCATGCTCTTTGAGGTGGACCCCCTAAACTTGCATTATATGACTGATAGACAAGAACGGTTTGACCGAAAAATGTCAAAATTGAAAATGCTGTGGAAACAAAGACACCTACATCTTGGATGTCCTTGAGGTAAACTAAAACATCAAAAATTTATTTCAAAGTGAACTATCCCTTTAAGTGTACTATTTTTAAAATAAGTGCTATTTAAACTAAAGAAACTACATGAAATGTATATCAAAAGCAGAATTCTATAGGAAACACTGGTGTAAGTCTGTACATTTGATTTTGTTCCCCTGTAGATATGGCATGCGATTCATTGCCAAGACGCTGAAGGACACACTTAATGAAAGGTTCCCAGATGCCACAGAGGATGAGCTTTTGAAGGTTCGTTGCATTGTTACAGGCTTTATTCAGATCTCTTAAACACTGATTACCTCTTTGCTAAACTTGCACCTGCTGCTGTCCCACTGTGGAACATTGTCCTAAATCCTGAGCACGTCTTTGCTCTCGTGCTTCTATTCTGTTGTAATACAGGCTCCTCACTCTGAATACTAAATGTGGTTTCCATCTCTTTCCTTTTCTCCTGGAAAGAGATTCCTCTCTTTCTTTTTTTTCTATCTGTCTCTCCCACAATTGCTCTGTCTCTCTATTTCTCTATGCCCTGGCTCAAGCTCTCCTCTTGGCCCTTGCTTATACCCTTTTAAAGAGGTTTTTGATGAGTACCCAGCCCAGGTGAGCCACATCTTTCTTATTCTTGCCTTGCTGCTTCTCTTTTTCTCAGTAATTTTGTTTACCCCCTTTAAGATCCTTTAATTGCATAAATATAGAAACAATAGATAATAGGTTTTACAAATTCCAAAGATGTTGTACTTGCTTGAGAAGAACAACGTACTCATCCTTATTATCTTTTAAGATTGTGGGCAACCTGCTGTACTACCGCTACATGAACCCTGCCATTGTGGCTCCCGATGCCTTTGACATCATAGATTTATCTGCTGGAGGTCAGCTTACCACAGAACAAAGGCGAAACCTGGGATCAATTGCCAAAATGCTACAGCATGCCGCCTCCAACAAGATGTTTCTTGGAGACAATGCTCATCTGAACCCCATCAATGAATACCTCTCCAACTCCTACCAGAAATTTAGGTACAAGTGACTTCAAAATGACATCTTCTGTTTGTTTCTTCATGTTTGAGATGGTTCTCACTGCAGTACATGAAATCCATGGGGAGGAGTCGGATCCAGATCCAACTCCTCCCACCTTACATATACCTAAACCTACCCAGCTCCACCCCCTGATCCCTAAACCCACCCAACTCCACCCCTCAGATCTGGATCTGACTCCGCCCCCTGGATCTTGTGTACTGCAATGAGGTGCTACTGTCATTTTTAGCAGTTTAATTCATTATCAACCCATGCTGATGCAAGAACGTTTCTGTCTCCCAGACGTTTCTTTTTGTCCGCTTGTGACGCCCCTTCTTTGGAGGACAAGTTCAATGTGGATCAGTACTCTGACCTGGTCACCTTGACCAAGCCTGTGATCTACATTTCCATTGGGGAGATCATCAACACTCACACGGTAAAATCTGAGACTAAAGGTCCAGTCATATTTACTGTTGCTCTGTAAAAATTCAAATTCAAAATCCAGTCATGTCAAGAGGAATCCTGTGAGCGGTGCTTTAAGCATTGCCACACTATTGATAAAAGACAATTGACCATTTTTCCTTTGAATTTTGCTAAAGCGACCACACGTTTATGGAAGAGATCACATCCAGTATAGTTGGTTTTCAAGATTGAATATTTTGTGTGATCTACTTTAGCTCTTGCTGGATCACCAAGATGCCATCGCACCAGACCACAATGATCCCATCCATGAGTTGCTAGATGACCTAGGAGAGGTGCCCACCATTGAGTCTTTAATAGGTGAGCCTCTGAGAAATGTTTTAAAGGGTTAGTTCACCCAAAAATGAAAATTCTGTCAGTATTTACTCACCCTCATGTTGCTCCAACCCCGTAAGACCTTCGTTCATCTTCGGAACACAAATTAAGATATTTAGGATATTAAAATCGCTCCTGCATACAGTCCAGGCTTCTTGAGGGACTGGCTCTTGCTGTCCTCGAAAAGTAATTGAAGACATCGTTAAAATAGTCCAAGTGACTACAGGGGCTCAATCTTAAGTTTATCAAACGACGAGAACACTTTTGTGCGCAAAAAAACAACAAAAATAACGACTTTATTTCAACTATTCACTTCCTTCTCCATAAGCCTTGTCCGTTAACGTAGTGTGATTGCGTAGAGCTACGTCACACGTAGGCTCACTATTGGTCGACGCTGGTCATGTGTGTGTGATGCGTGTGACGTACAATAACAGAAGCTTACGCTATTAAACTAGTTAGCTGACTCGCGCAGAGGGAGAAATAAACGAATAGTTGAAATAAAGTCGTTATTTTTGTTGTTTTTTTGCGCACAAAAGTGTTCTCGTCGTTTGATAAACTTAAGATTGAGCCCCTGTAGTCACTTGGACTATTTTAACGATGTCTTTTATGACTTTTCGGGGACGGCAAGAGCCAGTCCCTCAAGAAGCCTATGGACTGTATGCAGGAGCGATTTTAATATCTTAAATATCTTAATTCGTTTTCCGAAGATGAACGAAGGTCTTACGGGGTTGGAACAACATGAGGGTGAGTAAATACTGACAGAATTTTCATTTTTGGGTGAACTAACCCTTTAATGTGTCCGGACGCTGAAGCCCTACTGAGTAATGAGTAATGGATTGTTGCTCTCTCATAGGTGAGAGCCCACTTCCCGCTGATGATCCCAATAAGGAAATGATGGGTAAGACAGAAGTCTCTCTCACCCTCACCAACAAATTTGATGTTCCTGATGAGGCCAATGCTGAAATGGATGCCAAGACTCTCCTTCTCAAGTAAGAACAAAGCCTTACTCAATTTTTCTGTTCCAAAACCTAGTGAGATATCTTCATTGGCAGTTCCAAAAGGTATGATGCCTCCTAAAATACTTCAAAAGCTTCCCAAAGAAGACAATTTGAAAATGCATTGTGGCAGGCTCACTATGTTCTGGAACAAATGTTTTTACTTGTTAATGTCGTTTTGCTTCTTTCTAAGTATTAACCATGAATCTTTGTCCATTCATCTTGTTCATTTAGCACCAAGAGGCTCATAGTAGACGTGATCAGGTTTCAGCCAGGAGAGACACTTACTGAGATCCTTGAGAATGTAGCTTTACCAGAGCAGGTAATTTATTAGCAGGTATTTCAGAATGAAAAGGAAACTCCATCAAAAGCAGTGTTGTTTTGTTCATGTTGGTGTTTTTCTTTGAAACAGGAAGCAGAGTACCAGCGTGCCATGCAGCGACGAGCCATTCGTGATGCTAAGACCCCAGAGAAGATGAAGCAAGCCAAACCAGTTGTGGATGACAGCCTTACCTTACAAGGCAAGAAGGAAAAGATCAAGAGCAACTTGCAAAGGCTAGGAGAGTTGGGTAAAGTTCACCCTGAGAAGAAATACCAGGATCTTATCAATGACATTGCCAAGGTACCATTCTTATGTCCTCTGACATCTGCGTTCTAGGGATTTTAAGACTTTATCTGAATGCGAAATTTGTATTTCGCCCTTTCATGTTATACTAAAGCGTCTTTATTTATGTGTTGTTGATTTTTGTAGGACATCCGCAACCAGAGGCGATATCGTCAGAGGCGAAAGGCAGAGTTGGTCAAGCTTCAACAGACCAATGCTGGTCTGAACTCCAAGAGCACTTTCTTCAATGTGCAGATTGACTACTACAATCAATACATCAAGACCTGCATGGACAATTTAGCCAGCAAGGGCAAGTGAGTGTCCATTTAAGTTCATGTCATCATCTTTGATTGGATAATTGCTGTTGAGCTCTTGGTTTACGCTCATGGAAAATGTCATTGCTTCACACACAGAGTTTCTAAGAAACCTGGAGACGGTAAGGCAAAGAAGAGCAAGCAGGTATCGCAGAAGTATACAGCAGCCCGTCTGCATGAAAAGGGAGTGCTCATTGACATTGAGGATCTGCAGACAAATCAGTGAGTTTCATGTCATTAATGTACTGTATTCATATCTTATCATACTGTGTGTTTATATATCTGCATTTCCTCTTGTTGCCCTTGGAAATAATATGCTTTATCTTTTACAGGTATAAGAATGTCATTTTCGAGATCTCACCATCTGAGATTGTGGGAGTGTTTGAGGTGAAAGCTAAGCTTATGGGAGTCCATTTGGAGACATTAATGTTAGAATACCAGGTGAATTTTTTTCCCTTGATTTTTTTATTTTATTTTTTTTTGTATCTAATGTAGTCGGAAGGAATGTTTGATTTTGTAAGGACTAATGGCCTATTCACACCAAAATATAACTATCTATAAAGTTTCAAAAACTGTAAGAATAGGAGAGTATACCACAACTATAGTGATAATTATAACGATACCAACACAGAAGAACGATATTGTTGAAACTACTCTCGGAGTATTTTTTTTCAGCTGACATATATATATATATATATATATATATATATATATATATATATATATATATATATGCCTTTTAAAACTTATCATGTAAGAATGGGCCTTAACTGTATGTCTTTTTTTTTTGCCCTCTTTAATATCAGGACCTGCTCCAGTTGCAGTACGAGGGGGTGGCAGTGATGAAGCTGTTCGATCGAGCTACTGTAAACGTTAACCTCCTCATTTTCCTGCTCAACAAAAAGTTCTATGGCAAATAGAGACTCAGAGGGACTTGACAGACTGTTGCATACAAAGTGAAGCCCAGACCACATGCATCTTTACAGTTTAAATCTCTTCTGCACTACCCTGAGTATGCCTGTGTACCTTTTGTGCCTTTCTCAAAGGATAGATTCCTTGAATGTACATTATTATACTTGTCATAGACCACCAACCTGTATCTTCCAGATATGTAATGGTTGACCGTTTTCTGTTTTTATTGAGATTATCAGTGTCCAAAAGAGTATCAATAGTAGTTTGCTTCGATCTTTTGCAAACTGTCCTTGCATGAGCTTTGAATACTGTACATGTTATATGTAAAATGAACATTTTTATTAACTAATCTATTCTTTAGGAGAAACTAAATTGTTTCTTAGTATCCCTATCGTATAGGAAAGTGATTATAGCCACATTCCTCGAAATGTTACCAAATATATTTATCAGAGC
Organism: Pimephales promelas; assembly: GCF_988280905.1. Lineage (NCBI taxonomy): Eukaryota > Metazoa > Chordata > Actinopteri > Cypriniformes > Leuciscidae > Pimephales > Pimephales promelas. The sequence continues at coordinate 22,159,828 of NC_142769.1, forward strand.
AATTTTTTTGTTTATTTGTAAAAAAAAACCTAGCTATGAATAGGTTCATTGGCTGGTCAAAAATGAGGACTTATTGGAAAATACTTTTTTCTTTTTCTTTTTCTGAGCATTTGGAAACTGCATGCTGGATGAGTTTAAGTTTACATCCCTCTAATTTTTGCAGCCTTGTGTCCATTTTTTTTTTTTTTAAAAGGTGCCTTAACTTGAATAAACTGCTGGGAAAATGTGTGGAGAAGCCTTATCCTATCAACACAGGGCTTATAATGTCAGTCAATCTCATTGTCTGCTGTTGCAGTTAATGTCTCTTATATTAAAAAGGAGTAAAAGTTGATTGATTACATATTTTGACTGATTAGTAATGCTGGTTTATACACTTATTATGTTCATTAAGGCAGCAATGACATAATAAACAGAGCAATTATTGCATTTAACAGATGTACAGACACATTTTCTTTGAATTTTATTCAAAAACCATCGCAAATATCAAGTTGGATTTTAATTCAGTCCATTAAACAAAGGGATTCAGGTTTTAGAGCAGAACATCAAACTTGTGTAACTGGTGTTATGTCTGATTGGGATGTTCTCAATTACTGTACTTTTGAAACAAAATGCCACACCTTTTTCTATACAAAGGTTTTGTAAAGCAGTATATTTTTTCACATATGCATTCGATATCGAATGGTTAACATGTTTTAATGTAACAGTAATGGAAACAGTCAATTTGCTAATGTTACCAGTAACACTTTAAATGTAGTTCACATAGATGCTGCATGAATGATGACACGAGATGATAAATTTCACTGTCCAGTGTTTCATACAGCAGACAGTAACCAAACCTGATGATCTTTGACCTCAGTGTATGGTTCAAACACAAAATGCCTGCTTGAATATCTACTCAATGTAATGTGTTTGGCCTCTTCATGAATTGCAGATAGCTCAAGCAGTCAGTTGTTAGTTGTTTCACTGAAAAAACTATTAATAAACTGTATAAATGAAAACCACAGGGATGGAGAGAATGATGTTACAGTATTAGCTTTTGTTCAGAACCCATTAAAGGGTTCGCCCAAAAATGGAAATTGTCATCATTTACTCTCAAGTTGTTTTAAACCCGAATAATTTTTTTCTTCTGTTGAAAACAAAAGTTATTTTGAAGAATGTGGGTAACCAAACAGTTGTTGATGTGCTGTGCAGTGACGTAGCCTAGTGTTTTTTTTCCAAAGTAAATGGGGATCAGCAACTGTTTGTATAGCCACATTCTTCAAAATATCTTCTTTTTTTATTTAGCACAAGAATTAAATTAATACAGGTTTGAAACAACTTTTGGGTGAGTAAATAATAACAGAACAAACAGGACAAAGCATGTTTACTGTAGGCTACTGTCACTTTAAGACCGGCACTCATAATAACACATACCGTATGACGTGCACGCACCTGATTTTCTCTCAAATGTTTGCTTTCACTTTAGACATAACCAACTTTGTTTATGTAACCCTTGTATGTATTTGCGCACAGGACCAGAGTCGGAGGACTTAAAGGGTTATTTCACCCAAAAATGAAAATTAAGTCATTAATTACTCACCCCCATGCTGTACCAACCCCGTAAGACCTTCGTTCGTCTTCGGAACACAAATGAAGATATTTTTGATTAAATTTGAGAGCTGTATAACTACCACATTGGCTCCTAAGGGACTGGCTCTTGACGGCCCAAAAAGTCAATGAAGAAAATGTTTAAATATCCCAAGTGACTACCGTGGCTCAACTATATGTTTATCAAGCGACGCGAATACTTTTTGTGCGAAAAAACAAACAAAAATAACGAGTTTATTCAACTATTTCTTTTCTTCCTTGTAGGCCAGAACGAGACTTCCTTAGATTTTCACGACGCATGCGCGAGAATTGCGATCTGAAGTAGTGTAAGCTGGTGTAAGCAGATCGCAAATCTCGCGCATGCGTCGTGAAAATCTAAGGAAGTCTCGTTTCTGGCCTACAAGGAAGAAAAGAAATAGTTGAATAAACTCGTTATTTTTGTTTGTTTTTTCGCACAAAAAGTATTCGCGTCGCTTGATAAACATATAGTTGAGCCACGGTAGTCACTTGGGATATTTAAACATTTTCTTCATTGACTTTTTGGGCCGTCAAGAGGCAGTCCCTTAGGAGCCAATGTGGTAGTTATACAGCTCTCAAATTTAATCAAAAATATCTTCATTTGTGTTCCGAAGACGAACGAAGGTCTTACGGGGTTGGTACAGCATGGGGGTGAGTAATTAATGACTTAATTTTCATTTTTGGGTGAACTAACCCTTTAATTACATTTTTGTGGAGTAGTATTACGAATTAATGTTTTTAAAATAGTATTAGTATAAAAAAAACACTCGTTCGCTCATTTTGAGATGGTTCTCACTGCAGAACATGAAATCCACGGGGAGGAGTCAGATCCAACTCCTCCCACCTTACATAGACCTAAACCTACCCAGCTCCACCCCCTAATCCCTAAACCCAACCCTAATCCTACCCATCTCCACTCCTTGGATCTTGATCCGACTCCTCCCCGTGGATCTCATGTACTGCATTGAGGTGCTACTGCTCATTTTGGCGTACCCTATGGATGTGTGGCACCAGCGAGCTAACGCTGGACCAATATTGATCCTCGTCCAGCCTTTTATTTTGCCACTCTCCCTTTTTCTCTTTCTACTGTCCACCGACAAAACCTTGGCTTCTTGGTTTTATTTGTTGCTTCAGCCATGACGCTTCCTACCCGCTCCCCGAAATTACATAGTGCCAGTAAAAGCGATACAGACATTGTCAGGCTATGGCAGACCTGTCATTCAACCTATTGTAAGTCATCGATGTACCATTTCAAGGGTTTTGGCAAAATATTATAAAGGTTGAAAAAGTTACATACTTTAACTCTTCCTGTGCATTAACATGATGTGAATGCACGTCACGTTGTACAGAATGTTGGGGCAGAGGAGCCAGAACTGCAACTGATAGAATGCACTAATAGTTTTATTGATATTGAAGTAGAAGTAGATATTGAAGTAAATTTGATATTGAATGCAGTGTAATCCGACTCCAGTAAATTTTTATTTGATTGTATAGTTTTATACAGTATAGTTTGTATGTAATATAGTTTCAACATATTACAAAACAATCATTTGCTCTGCTCCTGTCTGTTGAACATGACAATTAGAGATTAGAAAATATGGTTGTCAATAGAAAATACAGTCTCTGAACAAACACTCTTGTTGTATGTTCAATGGGGTTCTTGACTCAATTTTAAAGTGATAAAGTAGGTTGGTTATGAGCTGTTTCATTCAGAAAATCCCATTGAAATAAAAACTGAATTATAAAAGATCATTCTCATGCTCCTCTCACCTGAGCTTGACAAGACACTGGACAGCAGTGGTCATGTTATCCTCCTTTTATCTCTTTAGCCCATAATGTTGGGTTCTTAGAATGGGCATTATGAAAATCTTCTTGAATAAAGGAACTATAGATTTAATGAATGTTGCAGGATTTATTTATTTATTTTCGTATACGAAAAAAATATGTATACGTCATAGGCGGAGTTTGACATTCGAGCCAGGGGGGGGCAAAAAAAAAAAAAACATGCTAAATAAACACATATTTATTTTTATCCCAAGAAAAAAACAGTAAAACAATACACTGATATTTTATTGCCTTTAGCTAGAACTTCGCATTAACAGCCACTTCGCGTCGCATCTTCGTTATAGGATCATGAAATGTGGACCACTTTTGCACTGTTAAAATATTATCTTCAACCTTAGTTTTCTTTCCTTTTTTCAAAACACATTCTGGCAATGATAATGATTAAAAAACTAGTTAAATTTCGCATTTATACTTCATGAATCATTGAAAACATTTTAAAACACGGGATTAGGCTACCTATTGGTTTTGATGAGGGAAAAAAAAAAAAAAAAAAACTTTACGAGTGCGGATTAGAACCTCGAACCTTCCGAGTCCTGGATCTGGACCATCACTGTATACACGAAAAAGGGACTATATACTTTATATACTCACTATACACATGAAAAAAGTGCTATACTCTGACATTGTGCTCATTTTTATTTATGCAATAAAGGGCGTATATACTTTATATACTCACTATACTCGGACATTGTGCTCATTTTTATTTATGTACATCAGGAGCTACAGAACATCGTCTTTCAAAACATGACCTACTCGAAAGAGAGAAAAAGAATGAATGCGTACCCAGCACTTGTGAAAATGCCCTTCCGAGTACGTCTCTGTCCCCAGCACATTTCAAACTGACGCCCATGCTCCTCATCGCAGAAAACGGCAACGCAAACTCCGCGCCTGGTATAGACCTTATTCAGAGCAGCACCATGACAGGTATGAAAGTGAGGCTGTGAGGGATAAACTTACCGTGTTTCCAATGGCATCCGCTGTAAAAAGCTGAATAAAGCGGCTCGATTACTTACAGTTTTCCACAGCTTACATTGTCGGGAGTTTTTTGTCAACTGACATTTCTTGAAAAGATATTTTTCCAGTGTTTCATGAGCAGAACAATCCGAAAACACATTAAATAACAGTACAGCCCATTGAAGAGATGCAAGTCTATCCCTCACAGCCTCGCTTTCATTCTCATTAAAAATCAAAGATGGCGCTGCCGTGAATAAGGTATACGTTGTCTTCGCAACAAAACTAATAAATGTTATTTTAACGCATTTTAATACAATTTAAAAAATATTTACATATTGAGCACTTTAATTTATACATTGAATAGTTGTAATGGTTAACATGCAATTTACACTTTAACATAAATAATAGGGCTGTGTATCCCTTTAAGGGAACTCCACTGCCTCCTTGTGGACACAACTTTAAAAAATTGGTACACAGTTTTGGGGCAGGCTAGTGTATTTTTTCCTCGGCTTGTTTTCATTCGGAGTGAGGGATCGAAGTTGACAAAACAAATGTGAACCGTGGAGTCACGAGTCGGTGTATCACAGCTCAGGTGGATCTAGATGATGGACACGGAGAAGAGAGTCCAAAGGAGTACACGCGGACTACACGATCAGATTTCACCGCTGCATTTCACGAATCAGTAACATCTAAACATTTTCTCTGACTCGAATGACAACAGCGCTCGATCACTGGCCGCTGGTTGTCCTGCCGCAGGACAGTGAGTGTCTGTCTAGTGTAGTTTCATTTGCTACCTTGCTGCAAAGTTGCTGTCGCGCTTAACTTACCTGTTTATATGAGTTTTGAATGCGTAATGAGGTTTACATCGGCGAGACCACTTGTTGAAATCTCACGAAACTAAGTTCAGTGTTGTGACCAATAAGATTGATTGAGTTGACCATATAAGTGAGTCGCTTGCTGTCATTTACAGATTGTTTGTGACATTTCGTGTGATATGTTGATTGTGTCATATCGCTCATTAGCAGGTTAGCTGTTACGGCTGACTTTACCCTGAACCCGACTGAGCAATATCTGTCAATTACACACATTTAGACAGTTATATTACCAACTGTCTACCTTAATTCATAAATAATGGTAGGCACTTAAATATTTATGCGTAAATCGTAAATAAACAAAAAAACTGAAATGCTTCTTGTCATAATCTAAAGTATTTAGCTCGTTAGCTAGAGTCGTTTCTGAACTTGTTTCGTAAAGCCAAGTGATTTTTTTTAAAGCTTTTTTTGTTTGGCAGTGCACAGTATTCCATCTCATCCTTTTCCCCCCATGATACAAGGAAATAACTTGTTTTAGTGATGCCAAACAAAACTGTCATAAACGCTTGAATATAACGTTAGCTATAGCGATGTCCAGTTTCCTGGCAAACTTTTAGCAAATTCGGCTATCGCTTGTATACAAAAATAACGTTATAAGTTTAAAGAATTCCTATATATCATTGTTACTTTGTACTTCAGCTGATTTAAGTCCATAAAGTTGTTATTAATACGTTTTCGTCGCATTTTCCAGCTCATTAATGGTGGCAAAGCTCTTGTCATTAAAGCGACCTCGTCAAACCTCTCTAAAGCATCTGGGCTGCACTCTTACACGCTTTTCAGACATGGAGGGACAAGTTAAACACATTTGACTGACATATCGACAATATTCAACAGTCAGTTCTCTGGAAAGTTGATCTCGAAACTCTGCGGCCCAGCCATGTCTGGATCCCCGGGCTCGAGTGGCTCCAACCCGCGGAAGTTCAGCGAGAAGATCGCGCTGCACAACCAGAAACAGGCGGAGGAGACGCGGGCCTTCGAGCAGCTCATGACAGACCTCACCGTCTCAAGGGTAAGCACAGCCAAATTAGGAATTACCTCACTCCCTCGATTTCATACATCATATGCAGATGCCTAACGTTAAGTGTGTCCTATGCGCAACTGAACCACTGTGAATGTAAAATGCCCGACAGATCGAGCTCATGAGGAGGGATGAGAATGTCAGTGTCTCTCTGACTGCTGTCATTCACACTGCACGCGGCACGCGCTCGATTCATACGGACGTTATTAAAGCGATCATACTTTTTTAATCGATCTCATCGTATTTTCTAGTCATCACTTCATGATTTGTGCATTTTGTTTAGTATCAGCTGTGAGTAGCGGCAATTGTATTTTTTTCTTTTAGTACAGATGTTTTTGATAGTCACGATGACCCTATGGTCAAATCACTATGGCAACCATAGTTTCCAGCCAAGCTACCATAGTTACCACAGTTATTGTTTGTTACTACAATAAAACTGTGGTAATAACGTATATGACAGAATGAAAACAGAAACAGAAGAGATGTTTCTTTCTATGATGTAGCTATGTTGATATGTGGGGTGGGGGTCTATGATATCTCAATGATATCTCGAGATATACTTCATCAAGTCTTTGAGAAGTTGAAATCAAATGTTGTCTTTAAAAATATTGTTTGAAATAATGTTTGTGTGTGATTTCTTAAAACAGAATCACAATGTAAAGTAGTTCACTCGAATACAATTGTATTATTTATTACACTTTTTTTGAGTGTGAGGTATGTGATGTAAAGTTTTTAAATTTGCACCTTTTTTGGATATGCCGAGGGAGTTTATTTGTTTGCGGATTGCAATGGATAATGTACAATCAGTCAATTGTTATTGGAAAATAAACCCGACACGGTTATCATGTGGAACGCACCGCAAAAACTAGCCTGATAGATAAGTTACACGCTGACGACTGACCGTCGGCCTGGTGTGTCCCTGCCTTAAGATACAGTGTTGCCCTTGACATCAATTCTTTTTCAGAAATACTTGACTGCATGATGCAGCGACTGAACCAGAATCAAATCATTCCAATGAATGAAAAATCAGCTGAAGAGAAAAGCCATTTAACACTCTGAAATATAAAAGTTTTCGCAGTAATGGCATAGAAGAATCCTCTACCACACAGTTCTTAAAATAACTCTTTTTCTGTCTCAGTGAAGATCTTCATGGAATCATCAATGCCAACCTTTATTTTTTAAAGAGTGCTAAAACTTGACTGATTTTATATTGTTGTAACAATCTTACTCATGCCCTAGAGAAGATTCACTTAATAGGCTGATTTTAAACAAGGACTATTAACTGGTGTTTTGTCAGAAGCTGTGGTAAACATTTATTGGGGTCATGTTGTCAAAGGCTTTTATTATGCTGTGCTGCTTTGCATTTTCAGTTTCATTTACATGTAAACATTTAGAGTAACATTTGTAATGGTGAACAACATCATCCCCTAGCTTTGGACTGACCAGTAAAAGAGCATGTTCAGGCTACTTTACTGTTAGTTGTGAAAAAAGGCTTTTGTGTATCTTGAGTTTGAGTTGATGTCTGCGATCATATTTTTTTTTTTAGCGACTGAATTATGGATCAGAGAAAGGTTAAGAAATGTCGGTCAGGTGTAGTAGTTCAACTGTTGGTCTTTCACCAGTAGGAAGTGTTTTACCAGAAAGCAGCTCTGCGTCAGACAGCACTCTGTCTCTGTGTGTGGAGTCTGTAGGCGGGAATGAATGAACATGATCTGCCAGTTCATGATTTGGCTGCCTCTTCTTCTAGGGCACAAGAACGGGGTTGTGTTTGTGTTATAGTACGTTGTCAGAGTTTAAAGTCATAACTCTTTACACACAATTTTTCTTGACAATGGAATGAGCCCTTGAGGAAAATGCTTGCATTTCAGAGAAGTAAAAAAAGAGAGGCAAGTTTGTGAAATCTGAAGCATTTCTTGAATTTTACTTTGTAATTTTTAAGCATTGTCATCTTTAAAGGGGTCATGAACTGGTCTTTTAAATTTTATTATATTGTTTGTTTTCTGAGGTCAACTTATGACGTTCGCTTGGTTTTTGCATTCAGAAACATCAAAATGAATAAGTAATAGGCTATTTTGTACCCAAGTTTTGAGCCTACCTGAAAAACGTTTGGTTTGTATGGGCGTCTCGCACTGAAGACTTGGAAGTAAACGCCCACTGCTGTGAGTGGATAACAGTTTTGCATATTATATTGAGTTTCAACTCACCCATCAATGCACTTGGGGAAATTTTTTTGAAAACGTCCAATGTTGTAAAATGGCAACAGGAATGATTCGACCCAGAGTCCGTGTGTTGCACAATTCCACAATTCAGATCCAATATAGACGGCACAGCACCGTTCTTTACTCTTAATCGGTCTGCAAATCCAGTCTTGTTTACAGGGCAATCCTTAGGGAAATGAAGGCGAGCAGACGGACGATGTTTTACCTCATCTGCTAGAATGTCATTAAAAATAAAGTTTAACCATGAAGTCCTATTGGAATCCAAAGGAAGCTTATGCAGCGACTGTCTTCTTCCACAACCAGGCACTGCACAATATTTTGCTTGGTAGCTCGATCCGGTTTGTCATCACGAGTAAGGCTGTGAAACGATTAATCGTATCCAAAATAAAGTTTGTGTTTATTTAATTTATGAGTGTGTAGTGTGTATAATTATTTTGTATATATAAAAACACACACATGTGACATGCATGTATATATTTAAGAAATATTTGTATGTATATACTTTATATATATTTATAAAAAATTTATATTATACATAAATATAAATATTTGATATATTAATAACACATTTTTTTTAAATATATACATGCATATGTGTGTATTTATATATACAATATAATTATACACACAACACGCATATATTATGTGAACAAAAACTTTTTTTGGATGCGATTAATCACGATTAATCGTTTCACAGCCCTATAGGTAGGCATTTATGTTATTTAGCTATGCGTGTAATGCACGAATCGGTGGGCGGTAGGACTGTTGCGCTAACCGCAATATTGTAGTACCGCGCTTCTGACAAGTCAACCGCAGAGGATTGCACGTAACCGCAGCAACCGCGATATTCACATTTTTCATGAGGCTTAACCCTTCTATGTTTTGAACTTAATGCATGTGTATTGAATATTAAACAAGTTCATAATGATAACAAGACTTTTTATCATGGTGATGTCATGTGTAGCCTACAGGCTTCACACAGACAGTGAATGAGAGAGATTGGCAGAGCGCGTGCAATTACCTGCCTTTGAAGTCGTGAAAAGCTTGTCGTGTCAAAGGGAAGCGAAATATTTGTCGCATCATCATTTTAACGTTCTTTTCACGGGTAGTTTCCCATAAATGCGCGTCAGCAGCAGCGCTGGTCAGCATCCCACTGCACAAGGAAGCCGCGAGGAAATAAAATCAGTGAGTCACGCATTGAATCAATGCTATATTGGTCTCTAATAAGTGAAGCATCAGCTTCAGCGTTGCGACACATTGCTGCTCAGCTGAGCCTTGAAAAGTTGAACCTCAAAGTTAAAAATAATAAACATCTTGTTTCATTACATCTCTTTTAATGAATCAGCTTTTTTAAACGTGTTCGTTGAATGAACGGTTCAATGACTCGCTCAAAGTCCGTTGTCTTAACAATATGTGCGCTGAGTGAAAGTCTTTCAATGCGCATATACTGTAGACGCTGTTTAGTTTCGATTACATTGGTTACTGAAAATGTCCTCGTTTTTGTCCACATTTGGTATATTTATATAGCAACAAATACATATAAATTAAATAAATAAATAAAAGGCGGTAACCGCGACAACCCTAGTGGGCGGGGCTAAACCGGACATGTTGAGTAGGTGTTGATCTTCTTCTGCGGGGGTGGTGTTTTAACCCCTTTGACGTCATAGTTCCCCACTTTTAAAAACGAGTCGTTTGCGGGTCTGGTGTCAATAAAAGCTTTTATTGGACTAACAAGGCTGTTTTTAGTTCTGAAACTTACAGGATATTCTTATAATATGATGACCTCTTAGATGTCAAAAGCTCAAAGACATTTTGATTTCTCAGTTCATCACCCCTTTTAACAAAATCAATACTTGATATATAGTATATCAATACTTAATCAGTACTTCATCAATAATTGGGAATGTTTATGTGTGGACTGGAGACTATTGACAGATAAAAAAAAAGATTGTTGTAGGAATTGCATTTTTTTAGACACATTTACAATTAATGTATTGTAGCTTTCCAAACATTGTCAGGAATGATCCACCAGTGAAATTAGTGGACTGTATGGCAATAATGCCAAAGCAGCGAAGTGTGTCATTTGCAATGAAATGACTAACAATGCTTCTGGCATGTCAAAGTGACCACCACTTTTCTTTGTGTTTGGTTTCTCGACATTTCTCGTGGCGCTCAAATAAACAGCATTGCCACAGTGTTTACTCTGTAAACTTTTCGAGGAAGTGAATCTACAAATTGTTTAATTATATTTATGGTGTCTGTCTGGACATTAAACTGGTATGTCAAACAGAGAGATCATTTGATAATTTTTGTCGAACAGTTGTCTTCTTTCAAAACAAAAACACTCTTCAGAATTGGACGTCTGCTTGTAGAAACAGATCTGACACCTTGGATGGATCTGAGAGAGTTGGCAGAAAGCAAAGACCAGATGTTTTGCAGAGCTGTATTGAGTCTTCCCACTATAGCCATTTTGAGTAGGATGTGATAAACAGAAATGTAAACAGAACTTGTCTGTGTGCCGTTATAACGCTTGTTGTCCATAAGACCACTACATGTTTGCAAGTCATCCAGCTGCAGGCGTGCTAACTGCCCTTTGGGCATGTCCAGCCTATGCAAGGAGTGGATCAAGGTGTCTCTGTTTGTTCGTAATCTACTGCACTTTACTTTTTTTTAGTTCAGCTAAGAGTGTCATATCAATCTTCTATTGGTCGGACCTCTTCACGTGATGCAAATTTTCAGAGTGACCAAACTTGAACTTCGGAACGCTGCTAAAACTTCTTTGCGTGAGCTTGTGTTTCTTGTCTCCAGCATTCACTTGCATATAAATGAAAGTCAATGGAACAAAAGTGTAGTGTGTGTCTGCCACTTTAATTTTAGATACCATTTTTCATCTTAAGAGTTTCTTAGTAAAAGCAAAGTCCTTTTAGGCAAGTCATGCCACTCGCCGCCATCTTGGCAACGCCTCCGGGCAGCTATTTCGGACTTAACAAGACCAGGCTCCTATCTAAATGAATGGGCAGAGAGTCAGAACTGCACTTTCACTGGTCACCCGGACATAAAAACTGCATGTATAGAAACAGCAGTAAAATATGATAAAAATCGCTGAAGAAGTTTGATGACTTTGCCCCAATATAAGGTTTAAAACGCCGTTTTCCCACAGGTTATACTTTTACTGCGCATGCGCAAGGGTTCTCTCGCTCTGTCGCGCCTGCGCTGCACAGTTTGAAACACAATATGTGAGTGCGCTCTTGCTCGGTCGCGCTAGATTCCAGGAGATTTTAACTAATTTGCGGGCATCAATGAGCCTCATATCAATCTGCGGGAGACACCCGGAACTTCTGGGAGACTTGGGATGTCTGATATTTACACAACGCACACATACACTGCATATCAAATCTGCCGCCTTTTCAAACAGTAACGTATTTAAATGTTTCCCAGCTTGACCGGTAAAAGCAGACGATTGGCTGTCCAGCGGGAAGGGCGGGGCATTTGCATACAACCACCATCTTTGGTGTTACGGGTTTTCCCTTTGTATTAAGGAAGTGGCATGTCTCTATATAAATAATCTCTGGTAAAAGTTACTCTAATATTAAAATTGAGAAGTGAATGCACCGCTCATGAGGAAAATATTTAATTAGGGAAACTAGTTAAATTAGTTTATTTTTAATGTAAAATAATGGAAAACATTTTTTTTGACGGAAATAATACACTCAAAAATATTTAGGCCCAAATTTAAGACTATGTATTTGAATTGTTATTGCAAATAAAAATTTGATCTGGTTGGATTCGCCTCCTTTATTATTATTATTATTATTATTATTATTATTATTATTATTATTTTTTATCATTAACTACTTTGTGGCATTTTTGTCAGTCATACATAAATGAAACGGGTTTCTCCACAAAAAAATCATGACGTAGTATATTATTATTTGTTGCTGCAATTTAAAAATAGGATTATTCAACCAAAGTGCTAAATCTTTTAATTGGGAAAACTATTAAATTTAGGGATGTCCCGATCAGGTTTTTTTGCCCTCGAGTCCGAGTCATTTGATTTTGAGTATCTACCGATACCGAGTCCCGATCCGATACTTCTATAATATATACAAAAAAGAATAAAGAAGAGCGAAAAAACAGATCACTTTTCAAACAGAGCACTTTTCTGAGGTAGCTTGAACAATCAGGTAATAAACATAAATTCTTAAAGGGATAGTTCACTTTGAAATTAATTTTTGATATGTTTTAGCTTACCTCAAGGGCATCCAAGATGTAGGTGTCTTTGTTTCCGCAATATTTTAAATTTTGACATTTTTCAGTCAAACCGTTGTTGTCTATCAGTCATACACTGGAGGCTAAGGGGGTCCACCTCAAAGAGCATGCACAGAGAAGTCAAAATTAAACATGTTTCAATGACTTGTAAATGTAAGTACACATTGATGGCCTAAGACACGAAACGAGCGGTTTGTGTGAGAAAACGAACAGTATTTATATCGTTTTTACCTCTTGTAATCATAGCCATGACAAAATGACCTGACTGCACGGGCGCTTCGGTCTGCGCATGCGCCGGAAGTGATCGCTTGCGCACCTACGTCACTCTTTGTTTATACAGAGATTTCGGAAGTTTTACCTTTCACTAAACATATTTAGATATCCGGGAAACCGCAATGGAAGACGATTTCGATATATCTAAATATGTTTAGTAAAAGGTAAAACTTCCGAAATCTCCGTGTAAATATTGAGTGACGTCACACGCAAGCGATCACTTCCGGCGTAACATTGAACTGATTCAGTTCGGTTCAGTTGGACATTGCACAACTGATTCAGATCACTTGGACGTCACTACGTTATAAATACTGTTCGTTTTCTCACACAAACCGTTCGTTTCGTGTCTTAGGCCATCAATGTGTACTTACATTTACGAGTCATTAAATCATGTTTAATTTTGACTTCTCTGTGCATGCTTTTTGGTAGTAACATATTCAGTTAGTTAAAATTGAGATTGAAATAAATTAGATTTATTAATGAGAAATATATCAACATGTTTGCTGTGTATTTAAAATATGAAATCAGATTATTAGTAGTACCATTACAGAAATCTTAAGAACTCTTTTTCTTAACTAATGTTTATATGTCTGACGCACATGCTTCACATTAAAATTATTAGTTTATGTTAAAACTGTGTAATCAAAATGGATGGACATTTTATGTGCAATTCAAATATGTAATCTTAAATTTAGGCTTAAATATTTTTTGGAGTGTAGCAACTCCACCCTTTTGGTTTTGGCTGGTATTATGTTCATTTTTAATGTGATAATTATCGACCCAATAAGACAATTTGGCTGATATACAAAGCCGATAAATAATGGATCATTTCCTTTAGCTGAGACACTTCAGATGCCCAGTGTTCACCATGATGCTTTTGAACTGCTTGAAATATGATTGAAATCACTTTGAAAAGGAAAATATACTCAAGTACAACATGTGCAGCACAAGTCTGTCATATAAGCAATATAAAGTTATAATAAAAACACTACTTTATAAGAATGTTGTGAATTATTTGTGCTCTTATGTTTTAGCTCATTGTTATGGGAAGAGCACATCCAGAACAGAGTTACACCTTCATGACAGCACAGTCGAGTTCACAGCCTTTTGTTTTTTGCAAAATAATCTAAATTGTAGTAACATTGTTTATTTTTTATATATGCATTCAGAGCATCTAGCTCAAATGGTAATGCACAACATAAACAGCTATGATTGGGGGACTGTCATATTACATAACATTATAATGGGAACACTATTGTAATATTGAATTCTTTGGGTCACTGTGTTTCAGTGCATTATTAGGGGGAGAGCAGCAGGAGTTCATTCTGATAAACACGCAAATTAGTTCAAGTTCACTTGTGCAGATATATGTTGTAATATGTTTGTTTTATAAGTATCTAATTAAACTCAAATAGGATACGTTTCGTTGATTTAATTTACCCGCTAACAGAAAGCTTCAGTTCCCGGCGTTCATTCAGCTCTTCGGCTTCATTGCACACATCTCAAACTGCAATGCTGTTATTTGAAACAGTAATATTATTTTCAGATGTTTCTATTTCAAAGATATTGATGCATTATTATTAAGAACTAGCTCTTTTACTTTTCTCATGTCATTTTCACCAAAAATATAGTTTCATTAAATAATTTCATTTCGGTCCGTGTGGAGGCTATTCCATTGCTTTTATCCATGGCACATGCATTTTGATTCTTTATACTCAAGTAATGTTGTCCAACGGCTTGTTTGTTTTCGTTATTTAGGCATTATTTTGTTTATTTGTAAGGCAATAGATAGACTAGGCTAATGCTGTATGTTTGATTTATGTTGAAGTGCTTTGGACATTTATTTTAATGGTAAATCTTTTGTTTTTAAATACAAATTTCGATTTATCTGCCAAAATATCGGTTATCGGCTGCTTTCAAACACGAAGAATAATTGGCTTTCAGTATGGGCCAAATTTTTCAAATTGGTCCCACCCCATGTATTAACCAACCTCTGCAATGTTGTGTTGTCGACAGAGGAGAGGAAGAGCATAAGCTTAAGCACACTTCCCCAGGGAAATCCTCGGCTTCACTAAGCAGCTTGGTCCTACTCCACAGCCGGGGTGTCATTGTTTTGATAACGCTGTACATTGAAAGGCTGGATGTGAGAATCCATGACCCCAGAGTGTGTGCTGAGAACGAGGATCTGAGCCTGTTTATTAACAAGCCTGCGTTTCTGAGCTGTCTGCCTGGAAGAGTGTCAACTGGATTTGAAGCGGCATCTTGCTTGCGCTTTGAAACGGTGTGTCTGATGAGTGAGAGAATATTTTGTGTTTTGTTGTTTAATTATAGCCCATGTTTTTAAACACAATAATCTAGAGTGAGGTTATGTTGGTAGATGCTAGTGTGGACAAAGCCATGATATATGAATTTCTGACATCTAATTAGGGCTGCACAGTTAATCGGTAATGTTTTCTTTTAAAAAATTATTTTAAGACGAGCCAAAAGGATTAACTGAACAGATTTTTTTCCAATCAAATGCTATGTCAATATGTCACAAGAAAGCAAGCTGTTTTGACCTAAATTTTGTTTTACTTTATTTTATTGTAAAAAATAATGGTGGTGATGGCACAGTGGATAAAACGCATGCCTTTGGTGTGAGAGACCCGGGTTCGAATCTACTGCCAGACACCAATGTGTCCCTGAGCAAGACACTTAATCCCTAGTTGCTCCAGAGGCGTGCGACCTCTGACATATATAGCAATTGTAAGTCGACTCGTTTTGGATAAAACGAATAAATGTAAATTAGGGATGCACGATATATCAGCCAGCATATCGGTATCGGCCAATATATGTTCATTTTTAATGTTATCGTTATCGGCTTGGTAAGAAAATGTGGCCGATATATTAAAGCCGATAAATAATTTATTACTCCCTTCAGCTGAGACACTTGTTGAGCACTGTTTATATTTTTGAATTTCTTGAAATATGATTGAAATCTCTTCAAAGAATGAAAATACGGTTCGGTACAACATGTGCCGCGCAAATCTGTCATATCGGCTATACAACACTATAATGATAGCATCATTACAATTGTGCGCTCGGGACATGGATGCGACTTTTGTTTTTGTAATCAGGCTCTCAAAATTAGATAAAAAATTTGGATTTTTAGTTTATCGGCCGATATATCGGTTATCGGCTTTCAAACATAATGAATTATCAGTTATTGATCAGTTATCAATTATTGGTATCGGCCAAAATGTTCATATCAGTGCATCCCTAATGTAAATGTAAAAAAGTTCTTAGTTCAGTACACGCGCGCTGTGTGACAGCATTCTGAGTTTGTGTGTGACAGCAGTCTTCGATTCGAGTGTGCTCAGAAAATTATTTGTCAGTAAAATCGGTTGAAAGTTTTGCCATGATAGAGATGATAATCAATAGCACTGCCCCCTAAGAGTCGGCTAACCGTTAGTTGTCTAGAAGAGGCTTAGTCGACCCAGATTGTATTAGTCGCAGAAAAAAAACTCCGTATCACGCAACCCGTGAGGAACAGACGGTGGTTTATTTGTGGCTGTTACTGTATGTTGGGCTGGAAATCCAAACGTTCATCTATCATACATCAATCTCAAATGTGGCTTATCATTTGAAACATTTAGGTTGCAACTTCATATGGCAGCTCGCTCTAACATTAACCTAGATTTACCCTACTATTAGGCACATATCCAAGTGTTTGTGCGGAGTGTGGGGAAGCTACAGTATAGCGTGTTTACTGCATGACATGGAGGCCCTGCAGTAACATGAAAACTTGCTTTTGTAAGATAAAGAAATCAAACAGGATGTGCTTTCTGCTGTCTCGGTCTCCATGAACTGCATGGAGCACTTTACAAAAATGATCCGAAACTCAGCTTATAGGCTACTATATAGATATATGTCTTTAGAAATATTGAAATGTCCACTTTTATTAAACCAATTCAAAACGAAAGACATACTTTCTGCTTATGTAATCCATATGAAATGTGCAGTTCTCTGTATAGGTGCATTCACTATGCGAGTCACCATCCTCAGCTTCATCTTTGCAGCTGACGTTCAGCTGAAAAATCACAAGGAGACATTTCAATTATTTATTAATTATTTGTAACATTGAAAAACTTCCCTCTGGTGATGTATGCCACTCATCAACCACCAATAGATATAAGTCTCACCTACATTTCGACAATCCGTTTCACTCATGTGTATGAAGGAGAAGATCTGTTGCTACTTCTGCTTCATCGCAATTTTAAAGAGCAGCTTTAAAAATAGGTTTCAATTTGTGTTTCAATGTAATTCTTGTATTTCATTGATATCTTAGCAGCGATGTGTTTCAGATTATCCTATATATATATATATATATATATAATGTAGCCCTTACAACTAAGCAGGACGTAGCTCAGGTTTTACGCTCTGGCTTAATGTCAGTCTGTTGGATTAAAAAGAGGCCTTGAGCTTATGTGTAGTAACCCATTGATATCATTAAATGAGGTCAGTCTTTGAGATTCAAATTTTGTCCTTTGGTTAGTGGGAGGAAGGAACACCTCCTGATTTGCTTGTGCCTGATCAGAATTGATAATTTTCATTGTTTACATTTGCCGAACAACAAAATCCACATTGTCCTCCGGCTTGGGCTCAGAGGTACACTTCCAAGAATTTCCACCTTAGTTAAATACATATGTTATTATAGCAACACCTTATAAAATGCCTGGGAAGACTCTCACTCTCCTGTTTTTTAATCAAATGCATTCACTGTGTCTTCCTCTTGATTAAAGGTGCAGTTCCAGAAGATCCAGCAGCTCCGTCTGTCTCAGAACCGGGCACAGTACTACGGTGGCTCGCTGCCCAACGTCAACCAGATAGGCAATGCCAGCACTGATTTCCAGGTACCCGGGTTGTCCTCCATCCACTTCTCAAAGTCTACTAAATCTGTCCAGTTAGGCATGTTCATTTAGGAGAAGATAATCTCCAGCCATATACTCCGCTTTTCTACCCTCAGATAAACGATGTCAAGAGATGGTAATTGCAAACCTTCTCCTTATTAAACAAAGAGCGTGTTTGTCTTCAGCTCTTAGTTTGCCCTCACTTCGCCTACTCCTTCAGTACACGGCTATCCCCACAAGTACACTTGATACAGCGGTGCGCTCCAAGAGCCGAAGAACTGTATCTGTGTCTATCCCCTATGGAGAACAGTGTTGTATACCTTCAGGTGAAAGTGCTCTTGTTGCTCTGAATAAAGCTTCTTTGAGACTCCGAGCAGTGATCCCTACTTTTTGTCTTCCTTGAGAAACGAAACCTAGAGAGGTAAAAGCACTTTGGAGTTGACTGAATACACTGGGGGATGCAGGCTAATGGTGGCACTTGGAATACTTTTGTGTGTATTATGCATGCTTTATCAGTCCTGAATTATAAACACTGTTTTTTCACTGACAGTTTTTAGGCTGTTACTATTAAAGGTGTTTAAAACAGATTCATGCATTTGTGTGCAGAGTCTTAACCAACATTTTATTTTTCCACAGGGGGGGTTTCCCTCCGGTCTGGACTCTGTGCGAGGGACTAGACACCATGGTCTGGTGGAGAGGGTCCATCGAGACCGCAATCGGATCAACTCACCGCACCGTAGGCCCATTGACAAGCATGGACGGCAGATATCCTTTAAGTTCACTGCTGTAAAGGCCTTTGGATAGGGTATTAGTGATTTATAATCTGTGAGGGTCTTTATTTACGCTAGTAGATGCATCATTATTATGAGCTCAGAGTGTGTGTATGTGTGTGTGTGTCATACATGTTGACCTTTGCTTATGTGGGAAGCTTTTTTTAGGCTTCAGGCTGCTGATGATCCTCCATGTATTGATATTCCCACTCTTGCAATGTGGGTGTGAAGGAGTGGGTAACTGCAATAACCTGCTGTTTTCTCCCCACTCATGAGAATCGTTTAGAGATTTTAATATCAGTACTCTGGTGTCCTCATTAGTGCGTGATTAATAAACCTTGCCGCAGATCGTCTTGGGTGTTCTGCCGCTAGTTCTGCATTCATTCATCACGCAGGTTGATGAAGTCACTGACTACGCCGGCCCGGCCGGTCTTTTATCTTCCCCAGTTGTGTAGTTGATGGATTTCTTTCATTTATTTTTCTGTGGTTGTCTGTAAGCTTAATCGTCTGTGGGCTCAAAAAATAAATTCGGTCTGCAGATTTAGCTTAGCGCTAAAGATTAAATAAAAAATAAAAAGGCCCTAATGCTTTATGAGTTACTATGCTGTTTTGAAGATGTTTAGGACATGAAGAGGCTTCTGCTGATTTAGTTTTGATTTCATCTTCGTTCTTTTAAAGCCAGAGAGAACTTTTGGGCTTTGAAAAATGTATAAACACAGTAAGAAGCTACTCCGTAGTCATTCAAATTGCAATAGTTTGGGAATGGTCCACTTGCTCTGATGCCATGTCATATGAAAAGACAACAAAGACAGTGTGAGGGAGACAGAAGAAAGAAGTGGAGTTTGGTGGAGTTGAGTTGCATAAGAACTTGACTTTCAAAGTATGGGTTCAAAGTAATTCCACACTGTGCGCCACGGCCGCCCTTCTTCTTTGAGCGGGAAAAAGGCATTTGTAATGGCGGCGACCGCAGTCATGCTATAAACGGCAAGACCTGTTTGTCAGAACTCTGTGAATTGAGCCACTCCCTGCCCAAGAGCTGAAGATATTCTTGTGTATTCTCACGGGTTTCTTCAGAGTCTCGGATGATTTCGTTTTCTTCACCTCGTTGTCTGTTTGTATTGTTATGTTTTTGTTTGTTTGCCTTAACACTTGTTTTTAATGAGTTTAATGAGTAAATGGTTAGCTGGGTTGTTACTGTCTTCAAAGCTTTTTGCTCTAGGCCCAGAACTTTCTGGTTTTAGTTGTTGTTGCTTTTAGTTTGAGAATTCAGCATAAGGCGGCTTACAAACACATATTAATCTGATGCAGCAAAGAGTCCAGACTGATTACATTCCGACTTGTTAGTGATGCATCACTGTTATTATTTCTCATACTTATAGTTAGGACTCATCCTCTACATCAGTGGTTTCTAAACTTTTTAAAAGCATGGCACCGCTTTGTAGTGTTTGTTTTTTTTTCCACGGCAACCCAACCCAATTAAACTAAACAAACATATGTACATATATACAATTAGTGATGTCGGTAACGCGTTAACGGGTTACTCTAATCTGAACACTTTTTTCAGTAACAAGTAATCTAACGCGTTACTATTTCTAAACCAGTAATCAGATTAAAGTTACTTATCAAAGTTACTGTGCGTTACTATTTTTGTCATTTTCTTAAGTAGAAATGATGGCTGACATGCGATATGAAACAGAAATGTGTGTGAGAAAGCAAAATCACGTCACATCAGAGTCAGAGTCCACTTCAGAGTTCAGAGTTATCCTTCCCGTCTAGATCCAATGCTGCCACATCTTTAAATTACTATTAGTATTATTTAAAATACGTAGACCTACATCACAAAACTAGTTGAGGATAATATTTTTAAAAATGGCCAATTCCAGCGTGGATGTGACATTTAAGGTAAAACACTTGAAATATAAATTCTCAGAAAACACAAATCCGGGTTTTTAGATAAACGAATATTTCCCCCCCTCTCCGTTTTCAATAATAACTTCATGCACACACCCATGTACATACGCCATCGAGCGCCATCATATATATGCCAAACCTATGGGCGGCAGTGTAGGGAAAAGGATAAAGCCATGCAAGCCAATCAGAAACCTCAGAATCGACAAGAGAGAACCTAAAACGCCGTTTCTCCCAGTTCACACAGCAATACATAACCAGCGTTTTCAGAAATCTCCACTTTGGCCGGAGTTTTTAGAAATAATCGTTTTCTGTGATAAAAACTGGGTTTTCGTGTAAATGAGAGGCCAAAGCGCAGGGAAATATCTGCGTTTTCCCTTCGTGTGAACGGGGCCTCAGTCTACACATGCTTCAGCCTCAGTTTTATATTTAAGGGAAAAACACATCCGTTACGGGTGTGACACAAAAAAAACCTTTCACTTTTTAGGTTGAAAAAGTACTAAAAGTAATACTACCGACTGGAAAGAAGGGTTAATTGGCTCATCTCCACAGAACATAAAATATTCATTTTGTCTTATTTTTTATGTACGTATCTATGAGGGATAAATATTGTTACGTGACAGTTCCCCGTTACGGACGCGACTGCTCTGAAAGCTCCTCTGAAAGACTGCTTTAAAACTTTCACATCAAACATAAAGCACAAAGCCTTTCATTAAGTTGAATTTCGTTTTGTATTAATTGTATCTTAATTTTAATAAAAGTTTTATTCAACCAATTGCCTGGATTTAATAAATAAGAAGTAAATATATAACGGACAATAGATAATCACGACACGGAGGCGTCAGCATGTGAACTGGAGCTCGTCTCATGAGTCATAAATGAACCGAAACACATCGTAGCCTAAAAGGTAGGCATACTTGCCTCACACACCGGAGAAATATATCTATAGAAAGCTCGAAATGTGTACTTTTAAACAGAACGATTTAAAAAAGAAAGAAAACAGACTATTTTCTGCTTATGTAATCCGTATGAAATGTGCATTTCTCTCTGGCGCGTTCACTACTGAAGTGATCGCAAGTCAGGTCAAGAAAGACTCTTTTGTTTTATGTTTTAGAACAACAAGTATTTATGTTAAGTGAAGTAAAGAAAGACTGTCATTATTTATATTTTTTAATAAAAAAGACTGTCGGTCTTCTGGGCTGTGACATTTCTGCTTTTCTTTTGTTTAAACCTATAAATGTATCAATTTGTCCTGTTCTGTCCATCTGCGTGAAATATAAAATTGAGCGTGCACCATTACAAAGGGCGGAGCGAGCAGGACGATTCCCTATCCCGACAACAGTCCAATTAGCAGTAAATAAACATTTCAACTTTAAATGTATGAAATAATAGTTTTTTTTTTTTTACTTATTTGTTTTCGTTTGGACATGTATATGTTGGTGTTTTGATATTATTTTAAAATATGCTGTAAAAGGTTATTATATGGTACGATTATAGTTATTTTAGGTTGTTTAAATTGGAAAATAAAGCTGAGATTCTGCAGCATTCCTGGCCAGTTGTCACGGCACCCACTTTGGGAACCACTGCTCTACATTTGTGACTGATTTTACATTTTGGTAGCTGCTTTTTGCTTCTTTTTTTTTCAAAGCAACTTAAATTGCTTCATGAAGCTTTACATTTTGTCAGTTCATGCATTCCCTAGTAATCAAACTCATGACCTTGATATTGGTGGCACCATGTTCTCTAAACCCTCTATCAAAAACAGTTTCAAGGGGAATTACATTTTTCAGAAACGCGAGTATATGCCCACTGCTGTGATTGTATCCTGAGATGGCCAGTGCCGTAAATGTTTTACCAAGAGTCAGATCCCAAGGCAGAAGAAAATGTACCAACATGATTGCAACAGTCAGTGTGGTAATTGCTAAAATCTATTATCTGTATACAGTTCTAAAACTATTATTAACTTGGCCTGCTTTAATTAGAAAAACAGGCATCATTTCGAGAATAGTTAAGAAAAGAGTATGTAGTGAAATGAGATGAACAAACAAAAATGAAAAGCATAGTGAAAAAGGAACTTCAGTCATGCATTTGTAATAGTTTGATCTTTTGGATGCAGTTTTGGTATGCAGTACAGAACAACATCAGACGGTCATACTCAACATCTTACTCTCACAGCAGTAACACTCTTGTGATTGATGGAGAGACACACGCACGAGTAGTTAGGAACATGTTAAGGGTGTGCAGCGAAAAATCATGACATCAGGAATGGGGCGATTTTAAATCCTGTTGTTTTAGATTTATTATGTGTGTCAACAAGGACAAACTTCATTCTATTGCTTTTTGTTTAAGCTTTTGCTTTAAACCGTGCACTTTTTTTTGGCAGTGTTAGCATGTGCGCTTATTATAAGCATTCTTTAGATCTTTGAGATTTTTTTTTTTTTATAAATATGGCCATTATTTTAGGCTAATTTATGTGAGGCAGATCGCTTATTTTGGGCTTGTTTTGTTTAACCAAGTGTTTGCTTTTTCTAGAATGATCTGGCAACAATGTCTCTATGGACTCTAATGTAGAGTCCTAGACCACAGGGCCTGTGAAAGCAATTACGGTGCAGAGAAGAGGACTTGTCAGAATGTGGGAATGAGACGAGATGTATTTCCCGGTGATTTGCCTGCAGTGCTGATAGAAATGAGAGACATATCTGATGCATGTTCAAATACGTCATTAACATCTAGTCGTTCAATTTGATGTAATGTTAATTCAGTTGTCACTACCGTAGTGCCTGTTTACACCTGGTCACTTCATGCGTTTTCTCCGATAGAAAAGCTATCAGATCGTGAAAAGACCAGGTGTATTTACCGAGATGGATTTAAAGAGCATATTGCAGATAAAAAAAAAATTAAATTAATATATAACCTTGTATAAAAATACCACATGAAAAGTTAATGCAGGATATAAAATGTTTTAAAACAACATAAAGGCACTAATTTAGTAGATAAAGTGAGCGTTTGTTGGACTGCTTGTAAAAACTGTTTTTTTTTTCAACATCGCGTCAATTTCAACATTTACGTCACGTCAGGGAGTCTCAGCCTTGGCTCAGTGCAGAGTAGGCTTGTATTCAGTGAGAGCAGCCATGAATCAGTGTGTTTTCGGTAGTTTTTGTATTTCAGTTTATCATCGTCATGGTAAATTATTGTGTTTGTGGTGGTTTCAAAAACTCCGACCTGTCAGGACATCGAGAACACAGGTTTTCTAATAAGAAAAAGGACGGTGCTATATCTCTTTCGTGCCTGGTACGGTTTGTGCAGGTGAAGAGACAGAATTTCTCTTCTGCATCGGCTTCGAGAAACGCGGTCGTGTGTAGCGTTCACTTCAGATCGCAGGATCCCGGCGATATGATGGAGTTCAACATGGGATGCCGAAACAAGAATATTGATTGTTTTTATATTGTGCCAATGGCATCAAATAGTGTGATAGAGGCAACTTGTAATTGAAAAACAAAATTACCAGGTTGTTTAAATATTTAAATCTTTAATTTTCGGTTTATGTTATAACCCAGGTGAAACATATGTATTAAAAAATGTACGTTGAGTATGTTTTTAGTACAATACAATAAACTCAATAAAACAAAAAAGTATAGTTTTATACATTTAATAGTATATATCTAGCCTAAACATACTTATGTCTGCTGGCCTGATATACAATGGTAATAATCTACAATACTGTGAGCACAGTGTATATCGTTAGCTAACGTTTATATATCTATAAGTTAAGTCTGGTTTCTCTCCCCAAGACACCTGTCCTGTTCTCCACTGGTTCTCCTCACACCACAACTCAATTTGTCTCTGACCGTTCCGTCTAACATTAATCCTGGCCTGTTCCCACTCTCTTGGCAGCATAGCAGACTTATTACTGTATGGCTGTGGTCTGTTATATGAGTAACTATTTCCTCAGCGTCCGAAATGTCATTGTGATCCATTGTTTTCCTGTTGTTTGAATCGACCGCTCTCCCGACGCCCGCCACGCCCATTTTCAGACGCGGAAGTAAAATTCTCTCACAAAAATGACTTCTGTAGCGTATTTGTGAGTATATTAGTTAAAAGAAAATATTGTTCCTATATTATTTTTCTATACATTGACTCGTTTCTATACATTGACAATGACTCTAACCTCTAAAATGCCCTTTAAATCTGATTGGAATGCATTTGAGAGCCAGGCCACCTCTTGAAATGCAATAAACAAAAATAGGCGAATGTAAATGCATCTGGTTGTTAAAACCACATGTCATTTTTGCTCCTCCCAAAAAAAGTGTGAGAATGTGTTCTAGGCTAAATGTGTGAGAATGTTTTATAGGCTATGTGATGTCTTATAGCCAGATATGACAGCGTTACTGCAACACGCATCGGCTCAGATAAGGAGCTGAGTATCTCTCCATCAAGTCAATGCACAGACTGCCGCAAATGAAACCCAAAACACAATCATCTTTATTAAGAAGTGAGACTAAATGATCTTTCAAGTGCAGATGCAGATGCCGCTCTTTCTCCTATTTTGGTCTTAGTATTGTGGTCATTATGTAAGTAATAAGGTACGAGAGGCTGTGCTGTATCATGAATAAGTAACGGCTGAAGGGCGTTGTTAGGCACGACGCGAAGCAGAGCCGTTACTTATTCACAATACAGCACTTGCCTCGAGTACCTTATTGCTTTTATAAAACGGTTGCCACACAATATTAAAGTAAAAAACAATGTAATAGTGCAACTTTCTTGAAGTAAAATCACTAAAAGCCTTCCTTCCGCTAGAAAAAATAGTCCCTGATTGTGAACAGCAACGACGTTCCAATGTGTAATATGCATGAAAGCTCAAATAAAAACAACATAGAACTGCAGTGTTGCGCAGTGATCAATAGGACCGTTGGGTGAAGCGGTCATAGCCGTGTTTTATCATGAATAAAGCACAGCTCTTGACCAATCAGAATCAAGGATTCGAACTAACCGTTTTATAAAATAAATTATAATGGTCTTCATAATGTATATTATAATGAATCATACCTTTCCCTAAAGCTGCTGTCCGAAGTTTTTCCTGTTTGTCTCCATTTCTGTTTTTTGCAATTGCAGTTATTCACGGAATTATTAACTTTACGTGGGTTGTGCCTCGGCATGGCTTAGTGTGGATGAATCCAATGTCTCACAGCCTCAAAGTCTCCCCAAAACATTGGATTTATCCACACTGAGCCGAGGCACAATCGGTGTGTAATTGAAATAAAGTTTAAATGAAACAAATATAATTATGAGATTAAAAACTTTTTTTTATTTCAGTTAGTTGCCAAGGCAGTATTTCTAATTTCCTTTTAAGTTGAATAACTAATTTGCTAAATCTAAAACTGAAAAAAAAAAAAAAATTAATTATAGAAAGCTACATAGAAATGTTCTGAAAACTGAAAAAAAATAAAATAATTCAAAGTATTAACAATTGCTATAGTAGCATATCATTAATAATACTAAAATAACACTGATGGTCTTGGAAACCACCTACAACACCCTGTCATTATGATGTCATGTTTTTCACAGCCATACGCCACTCACATTTCCTTTAAAATGAAAAACGATTTTTAAATCTTCTTATATTCAGAACTACACTCTGCATCTAATCGAAATAAACAGAGACACTCTAAACAAACATTCACCCACAAGGCTTTTCTGTTAATGTCTAAAGCATTTCATTTTCATGCCACTCTAATTCTGCTTAGTGAGAGAAAATGATGGAGGATTCAAAGCCTAATTTTGCTTTCACTTAGATTTTTTTTTTTTTCCTTTAGTGCCAGATGTCCCTCACAGTGTTGGCTTGTTTTGCTCCCATCGATTCAACCATGTCTGCCAAGATTAGACTCTCTCACACAGGCTCGCCAGCCAACCTAACGTTGTCCAACTTCCTCCTAACCCATGTAGTTGCCTTCAAGCCGCATATATCAGGCCAGATGCCTTGATTTGGCTTTGTCTGTATTTCTGGAATCATGTCCTATCGGAGGGCGAGCGGTGTGGGTCGAGTGTGAAATGTCAGAGAGAAAGGTTAGCTCACCCACGCCATCCCGGAGCTTCTGAGACGAAGGTGCTGTCACAGCCACCCTGCCTCTCCACACCGCTTCAGCAGCCACAGGCTAATTAGATCTTAGGAAGGATCCCTCGTAAATCCAAGCCGCCTGGCTTATGTCATCATCGCTCTCCCCAGGCTGAGCATCGTCAACAGTATTTACACAGTCACGCCAGGGATTTCATACAAATGATATGGGGTATAACATACAGTCTTAACTATGAAGTGGTCTAAAATGGTTTTACTGTGGCCTGGCTTTGCTTGCTCATTGGTTGGTTGTGCTGTGTTGTGTCATGGTTTGGGTCACGGGGCGGGCTGGTGGTTGAAGAGTTGGCATGAAGAGCTCAGTCTCTCATTACTGCAACATAATAACTGATGGCTGTATTTTTCAGGCCGGTGCAGATGTTGAACAGAAAAAGACTCTCTCCTCCTTTCTTTCTTGTAAATCCACCCCTCCCCCCATTTGGATGTGAGAGTTTTGGCACAGATGGACATGACGAGGCAGCATTGTCAACATCGGTCTGAGTTGAAGTAACCGTGTTTACTCAAGGAGTTCTTCAGCTGGGCTATTTTCTCTCCCATAATTCCTGTAACTTTTGTTATAGTCTTGAGTTGGTTCGGCCAGCAAATGTACTTTTTAAAGGGGTCATATCATGAGAAATCGAATGAGAAAAGTTTATTGTAATATGAAAACGTTATGTAAGGGGCCGTTCACACAGAATGTGTTTCAATTCCACTGTGCTACTTTTCTATTGTTTTTCAATGCAAAACAACACACTAGACGGACATCTTTAACCAGTTTGCTCGCTTCTCGCGTCTTTTGCATTCTAAAAACGAACTCAAGTTCAAATAAGTTCAACCTTTAAAAACGCATTTCTAGACCTTGCGCTTCTTTGGTTCCACTGTCCTGCTGTCAAAAACGCATTCTGTGTGAACCGGCCCTAACTTTTTGAACTCAACACTTCTTCAGTCTGCAGAGCATCTATTGAATCAAAGCTTTAAAAAACAGCTTGACAAGTGTGCTTACCTGGTTTTTCAGAGACATTGCCCACAGTGAGGTAACAAGGAGAAAGTCTGATGGATTCTAGTGTTGTCAAAAATATCTATTTCGATTATGTATCGATATTGAAATATCTGAAACAGTTCCGATACTCCTCTTCTGCGGTGTTGATACACCGATACCAGCTGTGTGTTCTCGCTCCCTCTACTTTCTGACAGCAAATTGACACCATAATCTCATTTTCTTGTCTCATTCGCTCCAGTTGTGTTGAGTGTTCTGAATTTCTCCATTGGGTTGTGGGTATTGCAAATAAATTTTACCTTATTTCCGGAGGTTTCTCACTCACACCAAAAGTGTTCGCCCCACTGATCTAAGAGGTGCACATAAAGCCGCCTCTCAAACAACTCATTGGTAATCTGTATTTCATTTTTTTACAATGCAGACTATCCAATGTTATTTCACATTTGATTATTTCATTTCGGTTGTATTTCTTACCTGAATACTACTGTTAGACCCACCTGAAAGCTTAAAGCCATGTTTATTTCATTGTCTCTTTATTCTATTGTAGTTATTTGTGCCATCATTTGCAATTAGGTTGTTGGTTCTTGTTTCATTACTGACAGTTTACTTTAGTTTAAAGTTTTAAATAAAACCTCCCTGTGCTGTGTGTAAGCTATTACAAATTATTAGAAGGAGATGTTGTTTTCCCCTTGGTTTTGAAAATAGTATAGAAAATTGATATGTTTCAAGGGATCACGTCAAAGTTAGAAATTCCAGTATCGTGACAACACTAATGGACCTTGTGACATGTTATAGATCTTATTGTAAAACATTTATCTATTTATGGATCTCTCTTTTTTGGCCTTGTAATACTTAAACAGGGTGTCCGCGGGGTTTTAAAAAGTATTAAAAAGTGATGAATCAAAATTGTCAAATTTAAGGCCATTAAAAGTGTTAAATGTAGTCTGAGAGGTATTATTTTTGGACGATATGACGATATATAGAGGCTATACCCTGATATAAGTGATCACCCAGATTTAGACCTACCTATATTGTATTTATATAAAGCGTTCACAGGCAAATTTGCTTTAGCCTATGTAGATCTACGTATATATTGCTTTTATTTCCCTTTTATTGAAATCAGGCAAACATAAATGTCAGGCGACACGATTGCTGGCTGCATGTCAATATCCATGGATCACTGGATCTTTAGTAAGTTGTTAGGAGTCCAACTATATTGAGTCCAGCATTTAGTTTAAATTGATCAAATTGTTAGTTTTAGTCGCATTTTCGTTTAATAGTTTCCCCTATTAAATCCAGTCACGCAACAGATCTTTTGCCACTCAGTCAGGTTGAGGGGGGTTGTACCGGCGGGAAAGTGATGTCAATGCATTCCCTCTATTGTTTGGTGTGTAAAAAAACATCAATGTCAACTGGATGGGAGCTAATGCACTTCGGTCGCAAATGCAATCCACTAAACATAAAAATGGAATGCGTGCTCTAAATCTATTCATTTTTCTATGTCAATCTGTGTAATAGAAAGGTCGCTGGTTAACACTTGCAATTCAGTGTCATGATGGTTTTAAAAAAAATTCTGAAGGTAGTAAAAACGTTATTAAAAAGTATTAAATTTAACTTAAGGATTACTGTATATACCCTGTTAAAATCAAATCAAAATGTCATAGCTCAATCAAAACGACAGACAGAATAAACCCTGCTTTCCTGCTTGGCATTTTTTTTCAGTACTCCAGTAAACTCTGATATACATCATAATATGGATGGTTTGTCTACTTCTGTTTCGTCAAAATTTAAACAGCAGACATTTTAAATGGATATTTGATCCAAAAATGAAAATGTTGTCGTCATTTACTCCTCATGTTGTTCCAAACTTGTATGACTTTTCTGCAAAACTAAAAAGAAGATATTTCGAAGAACTCAACTGGTTTGGTTTGGATGATAACCAAATTTTAATTGTGGGATGAACTATCCTTTCAAATCTTTGGCAAACTTTATGAGAGGGTTTTAATCCAGTTGACATGCCCCTGAAAATCATACACATTTGTTGATCTTGAACAGCCATTTTGGTGCCTTGCAAACTTGTTTAAATAAATGTTAAGTTCTGTGAAGTATTCCTCTGATTTGTTGAAATACATTGTTTTCTCGCTGGTTAACAGATATGCTGTTTTGTTCAAATTGCAAGAGGACTTTAAAATTGTTTTCTAACAAAGAATTTGAGTTACATTTATACGTGTGTAATCTATAGTTGTTGCACATTTTCATTTTGTGAAGTAACAACACTGTAAGAAAAAAGTTTCAAAATAATATTTCTTTCAAATATAAAAAAGACAGTATATTGCTAAAAATGATGTAAAAAAAATCAACTAGACAGATTTTGACATTTGGCTGTGAAAACTTTGGAGACTTTCCTTGACTGAACTACGCTGAGAGTTCTCCATATGGAACGATGTACCTTTCTCCTCCCCCTGACAACAGCTGGAGAAGGTGAGTCCTCATTTATTTACATTACATTTATGCATATGGTCGATGTTTTTACCCAAAGCCACTTACATTGCATTCAAGTTACATTTAACAACAACAAAAAGAATGCATCAGTTCTTGCTTTCCCCGGGAATCCAACCCTGGACTTTGCCGTTTCTAGCTACAGGAGCTACGGCGGTTGAACTACAGGAAAGATACCTCCTCTTCAAACTATAAGGACCGATATAGCCCTACACACCCATCCATGCCAACAAATAGGTGTCCGGTCATGCGTGACATACACTGTTACATTATACGTCATGTAGAATTTGATCATATCTTCTGTTAGCTGTAGGGCAGAGTGCAAAGATGATGTTATCTTGAAATTATGCCAACTTAGTGACATCAAGCGGCGTTACAAGAGAGATCAAGTCACGTTTGAGGGAGTGTTAATGCATGTTTCACATTTACATAGGCTATACCCACAGATGCCTGAAAAGAAAACAGTAACGATGACATGTATTTTTTTTTTTCAGCATGTGGAAAATCCGCATCCGCAGCAATGATAGATAACACCAGTAAAAGGTTAGATAAAAACAAAACAGAGGTGTTCAAAGAGAACTACGCACATCATTGTGTCATTCTCGACTCTCTGGGTGATTAGAAGTCCGTTTTCTGAGAACAAATGCTCACGTTTGCTCTGCACAAATGTCACTCTTCTGGGTTCAGCCCCAGTGAGGTGTAACCATTGGACGTTTTTTTCCTCATTTGTTTACCGAGGAGTGAATTGCAGCCAGTAATAAAAGGCTTAAGGAAGCTTCTCCTCATCAGAGTCGTGTTTTGAATGCAGGCTTGGCCGACGGCCAGCGTACCTTCTTACCAGCAAGCTGCCTCGTCCTCCATGTTGACTCTGCGACTTGTAAAACTTTCAGAGTCTACGCCCTGTGGCATTGTTTACACCTGAAAACTGGTTGGCCTGATCAGCTTTAGCGCGGCCTTCTGTTCCCACTGTGGCGAAACACTGCTGTGACAGCCATATGCCGTAGAGTGGATCACATGCAATACGGGATACAGGGCTTTATATTATTGCTTTTAGTTGGAAATGTGAAATTGTATGACAGTTCAAACACTGACCGCATTGCATCATATATGTTGTTGTTGTGCAAAGCAGCACAGATGGGGGAAGCGGAAGATGAACCCTCATGCGGAGTTTAGCTGAATATATGATCTTAGGCAAACTTTAGAGCTTCATTATAAATGCATAAACCGTGAGCGCTTCACTCCACTTCAAGGGATGTCTCAGAGGCATCCCATGAATTATGAAACATAGGATTCAGTGGATCAAGCACAGTTAGATCTTCTTATTCTTCAGAAAATTGTACATTGACTTTTTGTTTGAATTACATCCAGTTTTCTTCTCGTCTTCAGGAGTGTTGTCTTTGTCCTCATGAAGGCTGAATACTAACCACAGCATTTCTCTCTGATTCTAACAGTGTTTTTTTTTTTTCTTCCTCAAGGATGAATGTTCACCTATTCTTTAAATCTTTTCTCAGTGTAAACAGCACTAACTAAACCTGCCAGATCTTTTGCTAGCTACCCCTCAGAGCCGCCCTCCCCCAGAACAGATCGTGACCTCAGCGTGTGTACGCCCCCCTCCCTTTTTACTCTGGACCAGATTAGCATTTGCTAAAAACCATTGTACATGTTTTGGTTTGGTTTTTGTTTTATTCCGCTTTGCCCGTTTGACCTTGCACACATAATAGAGAGTGTTCTGCTCTCTCTTTTTTTTATGTTGGGATCTTGCGCTGTAATATCTCCTCACGTGATTAAAAGGAGGACCGAACAGATGTTTTCTGTCTGTGTGTGGACATTTAAGCTTTAGCTTGGTTTAGGACGAGTCAGAGAGTGATTGCAAATGGTTTTTGGCATTTTTAACAACACATGTTTTGTTTGTGATGTCTGCCGTTTTTTTTTTTTTTGGTCTTGACAGTGTGACACGTCACAGAAAATCAGCAGATTTACTAGTGTTTGGTTTGTGTAGTTGTAAAAGGGATGTTTGCTTGGATGTTTGTGGTTCTTTAACTCATGTAAAGAGAAGGGAGGAGTTCTGCTTAAGGGAGGGATCGAGGCCAGTTGGCAACAAATCAGTGATTATGGTTATAGAGCAATGTTTGTGAAATTTCAGTGGGAATTTCCATGTGAAGGGTACAAAATAGGGCCTGAAATGATTGACCTTCCTGTTAGGTGATGTGTTTTACCTTCAAAAAACTTCCTCATGAGGTCAAACTAATTATATGAGCTTTATTTTCTGAGGCTGTCAACCTTTGTCAATTAGTCAACAACAATGTCAACCTTTTAATCAAATTGACAAAAAGCCTGGGTAATGGTTGCTAATTTTATCTAAATTAAACTGTCACTCAGTAGCAGAACGTAAATTTGGGATCAAACGTCTTTTATTCTTAGAGGGATAGCTCACCCAAACATGACATTTATATCATTATTAGCTCACCCATCCATGTCATTTCATACCCATAAAACTAGCTAATATTTGAAACTCAAATGAAGATATTTTTTAAGAAACCTGAGAGGTCTCAGTCTCTCCATTAAAACAATAACTAAAAATTAGTTAATAAAGGCGTCATAAAACAATACCATATTTTTTAAATGCCAATAATTTCTCAATTTTATTTACTTGACTTGCTTATTTATTTTCTGCTTAATGCTTGTTTTGTCTTATTTTTGGCCCTGTTTACACGAGAATGCTCGTGGGTGAAAACGTTAATATATTTTTTCAGATATGCCTTTCGTTTACACGGCGACAACATTTTGGGGGCTTAAAAACGCAAAAAAGTGAAACCACCCTCCCGAGTGGAAATCTTAAAAACGCTCCACCGCGGCGTTCCCGTGTAAAGGGTAAAAACGCAAAAGTCTGCTTGTCAGTGAAGGTTGTACACAGGCGCGTGGACTTGGTGTTGTTGTGTGGCAGTGCTCCACATTGCCACCTAGCCACCTGGAGTGCACACTACATTGAATTTCATAGACTTGCGTCACCTTATGCACGCGGATTTCCCACCCAAAACGCTCGTCTAAACGCAGAATAAAAAGCGGTAACGCAACGCCACTTTTGCGTTTTCTGTTCAGAGAAAATTTAAATAATTTTAAGTTATCCTTTGCCCTCCTTGTGGGCCCCAACATTTGATACTCCGTAAATGAGCATTGGGTGCTAGTATGAGTAGTCTGTAGGGGATTGGTCATGGTTCTCTATTAGTTTAGCAGTCCAGTGGGCAGGTGTTTGGTCAGCAGAGGATGATGGTCCTGATTTACTGGGAGGCCCATCCTAACGTATGCCCTCGAGGAACTGTTTACAGTTCTCTCAACACATCTGTGATGCATTACCTTATGCAGCACACACTGGTTAAGGGTTAATGAGCTGAAAAAGGCGTCAGCCTCAGCTCATTAACCCTTCCTTTCCCTTCACCACACAACTTGGTCCAACCAGTGCAGATTTCTGTCGCTTTATCACACAATAACCTGATGTATGGGTGGCGGATGTGTTTTGTGGTCAGTTCACAGGCCTCTCAGTTCTATCACCAGAAAAGGAAATGTAAGAGGACTGAGGTAGCATGTTGCCAATAAAAAGATTTTGTTGGCATTGAAATAGTAGAGAAGAGATAGAGCCTAATTCTGTAACATTAATAATTTACATTACATTAACACATTTTTCTTTGGTTATTTTTTGACCCAACATATTCTCAGGTCTAGATAAACATTGTGTGACCCTTCCTGAACTAACGTTAATGTTGTGTACAGTTTGAATCTCTGTGTTTTAGTGTGCCCCAGAGCTCAGTTGCATCCGTAGGGGCGACAGCGCTACTATGATACTTTCAGGCTCAGTTCTCCCCTGGGTACAGCTGTCCCTCTGGTGTCTGGGTAAACGCGGGCTGGTTCTGAATCCTAGACAACATCCATATGTTTCCCTATGGAGTTCAGCTGGAGTGGGTCAGGAACTTGGGTCAGCGCTGTTCACTTAGTCCCACGCTCTCCCATCCTGGATCTAAACCTCTGCTCTTCCCAGACAAGACTTCCTTTGGGAGGTTTTCTAGAAAGGCATTCAAGTGTGATCCAACAGCAATGGGCTTCCATTGAAAAAAATCCCTCCGTTTTTGGTGGTCTGCCTGGTGCCAGTTTGAAAACATCTGCTTTTCACGTCGTTTGTGATCAAGGGTCAGATTTAAATAACAAGCTGTTTACAAAGCCGTAAGACTTTCTGGTGCATTTCTATTTATGCCATATACTGCTGCCTTTAAACTCTTCTATTTTAAGTTTTAAACTTCACAGACATCTTCAGCATGGGTGGTCGATGGACACTGACTTTAGTGCTTCTTATGGCATGTTCAGCTAAGCCCTAACGCACTTCAACGCAAGGGGAACAGACCTGCTTTACAGAATCATTAGAAAGAAGGCCACTTTCTGTTGTCACAATGAGTATCTTTATTTCCCTTGAGCATTACATCACCCTAGTGTGGTCTGGCATACTGTAGCATCTCCTTAGCAGCAGAGCGGGCTGCAGGAAATCTGTTTATTATTTCTCTGTATTGTCTTAGTGATAGGAATATGTTAACCCTGTTAGTGGGAACCACAGGCTACATCTGCTGGACTTGTTGCGCATCTATACGGGCGAACGTGAATCATTATACGTTCATGTCTTGCACTCGCCGTGAGTAATGGCACCTCTGAGTTATGATATCAATGGCTGCTTTGATGAGCAGTTACAGCTATAAAGAAATAAATATTTTGCTTTATATACACTACCATTCAAATATTCACCAAACCTGCATTTGTTTGACCAAATAAAAGAATAATATTATTAAATATTCATTAAAAAAATATTGTTTTCTATTTGAATATAATTGTAAAATGTAATTTATTCCCTGAGATGCAAAGCTGAATTTTCAACATTATTACTCCAGTCTTCAGTGTCACATGATCCTTCAGAAATCCTTCAGCAGATTTGATGCTCAAGAAAAATCGTATTATTATTATTGATATAATATTTTTGTTGTTCTGCTTAATATTTTTTGTGGAAACTTTGTTTTTAGTTTATTTTAATTCATATAAAGTTCAAAAGAAGAACATTTATTTGAAATCGAATTATTATTATTATTATTATATTTAAATTGTTGTCATTTTTGATCAGTTTAAAATCTGAATACAAAAAAAAAGTAATGTTACAGACCCAAAACATTTGAACGATAGTTCATTTAACGGTACAGTATGTATGTTCCCTGGAAATCGAACCCATGATTTTCGGTTTTTGACCTAAAAAAGAAACCCTTTCTCTGTCCTCGTCACAAACCACAATCTTTAAGGTCACAGAGCCTTTGCTTTTTGTCCCTGAATTGCATGGCTGTCGAAAAGATTAAGGTTTTTATATGTGTTGATTTGCGTTTGTGGCCAGTAAGATGCATTTGTTTATTTGGTTTAGTCTGTATCCTGATTTCCCGGTGTGGTTGCTCTGCTGCAGTGTTGCCTTCGTGTTTCTTTCATTAACCATTAAAGCTATTATAGCACTTTTGTTTGCTCTCAGAGGTAGCAGATCCAATCTAATTGAAGCAGTAAATCAGTGCTGCACACCGCATTAGACTAACCTGGGGGAATAGGCTCTGATTTATACCACTCTCTTTATGTTTTCCTGAAGGTGTCACAGAGAAATTTTCACCCTGCTCGCTCTCTTCTTGTCTTTGTCTCTTGCTTGCTCATCCTGCTGTACTAACCCCTGAGCCAGGGCTACAGGTTCAGTACAGTAGTGAGTAACACGTGACTGTTTCCATTTCTAAAGGGAGCAACTGCCATGGACTGAAGAGAAACGACCTGGATTTAGATTAATATCGCAGCTTAACAGGTGACCTTTGACTTTCAAATTCCTCTCACAGATCTCCTCTGGACCTGTCTTATTTGTTTTTTTCCTCATTGTCATCTCCTGCAGATGTCCTTCTCGGCTCATTCTCGTTCTTGTGTTTTGGATCAAATCTGTTTCTTTATCGAGTCTTCATACAAACAGAATAATTTCAAGAAAATCACAGATGCCGACTACTGATTCTCTGTACACTAATATTTCACTGTACCAAACTAATCCAAACCAGGGATCATTATTTCTACTAATCTGTTTGTTTTTTTGTCTTTCTCCATCACCACACTCATGATTGTGATGTAGAGTGACTGCACCCTTACAAAAAACAGCACTAAAACAGGTGTTTTCTTTTTCAATGTCACCTGGTTTAATGACCAGACCTGATAAAGGATGTAAAGCAAAGAGAGGCTCTGGAGGACAGTGAAGTGCTCTTGAGAGTGCCGTCATGTATAGTTGGTTAATAAAGGCAGTGGGCGAGGGCAAAGGTTCATGTGGCCATGGCTTGGCTCAGCAATTATTATTACTTTTTTAATGATGGCTCACTGACCGAGCTGTTTCGTTTTTCCTCCATCCTTCCCTTCTCCCACAGAACAAACTCTGACTCAGCTCTGCACACCAGCGCCATGAGTCCAAACCCACAGGATCCTTTTGGCATGAACCAGCAGATGGGCAGAGGACCTCCTCAGCGGAACGGTGAGCTCGGCTTTCTCCCTCTAGGCCTGTTTACATACTAATTTTGAGCCAATTTAATACCAACATAACCGTATACTATCATTGTTATTGTGTGGCATAACGGTGTGGTTGAAACAAAGTTGCACAGGGGTCAAGTGGATTGCTCAATGTCAGGCATGGATGATAATTCAATGATTTATAGCAGACCCAAATCAAACCGTAGAACCCGTGGTGCAGCGTGTTTGCATGACACAGCTGTGGCTCACTGTCATGGTGTTTATCTAGTTGTCTTGGTTACAAACGCAGGCATTTCAGATGGTATGCTGAAAATGGTTGACAATTAGCCCAGCCCAGTGTGCTGTTAAAGGATGTTCCCTCTACCCTTGTTTTTCTGTGATTTCTAGAGCTCTCGTAAACGAATGAATGTACATCCACATGAGCTTTACAGATAGTCTGGCCCATCCACCCCTAAAAAGACAGATAGCCAGAGTTCACACACATGTACTGCAGTGAAGATGTTTGTAAGACTATAGGATTATGTCATAGGGCGGGATAATCTACTCCATTCTGCATTAGCAGTGAAAGTGTTTCTTCTTTTTATCAGCAAAGTCTAGCAAAGACATTTGTGGCTGCGCCAATACAATAATACGATAAATCTTATTTTCATGAAATTGCATCAGCACTTCACTTTTATTGCACCATGTTTTCATTGAATCGAAAGTAGAGTAAATATTTATTTCAAATACTTTCTATCCATTAAGCAATCCTGATTTTTTTTTTAAATCATATTTTCCATGAAATAGTACTTGGCAAAACCGTTTATAACTGATAATAACAAGAAATATTTCTTGAGCAGCACATCTGCCTTTTAAAATATATTGAAATAGAAAACAGTTGTTTTGCATTGTAATAGTATTTCACAATATGACTGTTTTACTTGTCTTTTTTCTTCTTTAAAATACATTAAATTATCCTTTCTTTTATCTCCATACTAAAATGTCAGTTGACCAGACAGTGATTCATTGTTTCTGTCATTGGTGTCTAGGACAGCATGAGCCCAGAGACTGTAGTGTACACCATGAGTTTATAAATGCTTAGCTTAGAGGTGTGCTAAAAATGAATAGTGCTCATAAATAGCAGTTGAGAACAGTATTCTCACTTGAAATGAAGTTGAGGCTTGAACCATGAAACAGTATTTGATACTTCACCACTAGGTTTGAGTACCATTTTAATTTTAGCAAATCTGATTCTTATTGATTCGTTTTGATTCCAATATGGTTAAGAAAGACATTTTCAAATATTTAGTTTATTTAGATATCAAACATATGCATGTTTTTTTTTTTGCAAAACATTCTCTCGCAACTGCAAAAACAAAAATCAGATGTCTATAGAAAACAGGGCACAAGTGCTAAATTGAGTTCTATTTTGCGCTTAAATGGTTTAAAATCATTTTAAAATGGGCACACAGGAATTGATCGGAAGCTAATTTTTAACAAGTATCTGATTCTAGAAATGGAATCAATTTTCAATTCACAACCCTAGTCGATACTTAAAGGGATAGTTCACCCCAAAATTCTGTCATTAATTACTCACCCTCATGCCGTACCAAACCCTTTCGCTCATCTTCATAACACAAACGAAGATATTTTTGATAAATCTGAGAGCTTTCTGTCCCTCTGTTGACAGCTTTGGCGCTTCAAAGAAGTTAATATAGAAATCGTAAAACTAATCCATGTGAGCAGTTTAGTCCAAGTTTTCTGAAGAGTCAGGATCGCTTTATATAATCAATAGATTGAATTTAGGCTTTTATTCACATATATACATTGATTAGTGAACATAAACAGAAGCTCAACCGAACCTGCTTGACGTGTGAGAACCAACCCTTTTGCAGAAGCTCAAACCTTTCTGCATAACACGAGAATGAACCTCATTGGTTCTCGCTGAAACTCAAACAAGCGTAACACGAGAATGAACCTCATTGGTTCTCGCTGAAACTCAAACGTGCGTAACATAAGAATGAACCTCATTGGTTCTCGCTGAAACTCAAACGTGCGTAACATAAGAATGAACCTCATTGGTTCTCGCTGAAACAAAAACGTGTGTACCACGAGAATGAACCTCATTGATTCTTGAGGAAACTCAAACGTGCGTAACACAAGAATGAACCTCATTGGTTCTTGAGGAAACTCAAACGGGCGTAACATGAGAATGAACCTCATTGATTCTTGAGGAAACTCAAACATGCTGCGTAACACAAGAATGAACCTCATTGGTTCTCGCTGAAACTCAAACGGGCGTAACACGAGAATGAACCTCATTGGTTTTCACACATCAAGTGAACACGCTGATGTGAGAGTTGATGAATGTTTATAGATAAGTAAAAGCCTAAATTCAATGTTCATCAATCATGTGAAGTGATTGTGCCTCTTCAGAATTCACAATTCATATGGATTAGTTTTACGATCTCCTTTTAAGGTGTCATTGTCATTTGCGCAATTTCAATGGTGATACAGAAATGTCTCAGGTTTCATTATTTTTTTCGGTGAACTAACACTTTAAAGTAACAAATGATTTGTCTTGCCTAATGTATTTACATTTTCTTTGCAAATTTGCTTTAAAAAAACCTAGATAAGACTGGAGAATGAGTCTATTATTTGCTGTGGTAATCAGCATTTTGTCACAAAAAATGTAACATTGAATCTGTGACATCCCTGTTCTTTCTTACTCTCTATTGCGCTCTTTCTGTTTATCGCTTTCTCTTTTATGAATTGATTTGCACTCATATAGGCTTGAGTTTGCAGCACATCTGCACTGTGTATCCAAGATAAAAGCATCTTTGTGTGTCATACTTGTTTAGTCAATAGGTTTAAAAAGATAATGAGTGGAGATGTGGAGCAAACCGAGATATGGAGTGCTATAACTCTGGCCCAGGGCAGTTGTTTTCACAGAGACACTTCCGTTCAATCTGATAAGAAACTGCTTCATTTAAGGACATGGCAGACAGCATCTGCGAGCTCATCTGAGCTATGTAGACAGTTGACAGTGTGTGGAGGTGTGCAGTGAGGCTCGCGTAACATGAACAAGTACAAACCAGCCTCTCGCATGGGACAAAAATTTGTCTCGCTTCCGCTATCACAGTAGTTTCATTCCAAACCTGCCAGCCAACTCGACTGTGTGATGCAACTGTGCTATTCATATCTGGAGCTCCCAAAAGCATCCATTCAACCGCTTGAGTCTTACCCTACTGGGATTTATGATTTGACACCGGCTTTAATAAGAACTACTGTTAATTCTTGATAACATAATTGTAAATAATTTACTTCACATTAACTTGAACTATGCAGGGTTTTTTTTTTTTTTTTGGTACTTTTACACTTCAAGATAAAAGTGATGGAACTCTGGACTCAAGCCAGTGTTTTTCTGTTCTAGTTGTCTTTTTCTGTCAGTTATGGCATTGAATGAGACTCTCAATGAGGGGGAAATGAGGTGTTGACACTTTTTGTTTGATTCATTGTGCGTCGCAGTTGGGCGTCTGAGACCGGCAGCTTTGCTGAAGTGCCGGAGCTGGTTGATCTGGCTTCGGGCCCACACTGCATCTGTGCTGGGCCAGCATCAGCAGAGGAAGTAGAAAGGAGGTTTGTTTTCCACAGGATCTCTGTGGCGTATGGAAAACAATGCCTCTCCTCTCCACTGATTCACTTTGCACTCGTGGTCACAGATTTCTCCCGATATAATTTTTTTTTATTACCCTCTTTCTCTTTCCCTTTCATGGTTCCATGGTTCCTTAAAGAGACAGTGCACTCTAAAAGCTGTTTTCTACTTCCCCTTCTGGAATTTGTGCTCCGAATTTTCAATGGGTGGAGTGAGTGTGCACTGAGTGACTCATTTCAATTAATCAAATGTTTGTGTAACCTATATACATATACAGTATATATATATATATATATATATATATATATATATATATATATATATATATATATATATATATATATATATAATATTTGAAATTTCAAATAAATGATGTTCTTTTTACTTTGAGTTCTGGAAAAATATCACTGTTTTAACAAAAAGAAATATGAAGAAACTGTACAACTGTTTTCAACATTGATAATAAATGTGATGAGCAGCAAATTAGCAGATTAGAATGATTGATCAAATACAGTAAATGCAGACTTGTGAAAATAAGAGACTTTGTTCAAAAACATTAAAGGAGTTGTTGATTACGACTTCACTTTTCTAACTTTAGTTATGTTGTTGTTTGAGCATAAACAAAGTTACAACGCTCAAAGTTCAAAGCAAAGGGAGATATTTTATTTTACAGAAATTGCTTTTTAAAGGGATACTCCACCCAAAAATGAAAATTTGGTCAAACCTGTATGAGTTTCTTTATTCTGCTGAACACAAATGAAGGTATTTTGAAAAACGATTGGAACCAAACAGTTGTTTGGCACTATTGACTTCATAGTAGAAAAAATAAATAAAAATACTATGGAAGTCAATGGTGCCAAAGTTCCAATTGTTCTTCAAAATATCTTGCTTTGTGTGTCTTGCTGGGTGAGTAAATGATGACAGAACTTTCATTTTTTGGTGGAGTATCCCTTTAAGAAATACAACAAACAGCTGGTAGGGGCTACAATGAGCTTCTTCATGGGTTAGTGAGATCACTAACCCTAAAATTTACATAAACCTTACCCCCGCAACAAGATTTATAGATTATCAATTGACAGAATATGCTAATCAGTGACTAGAAGAAAGCTAACTCCACATCAGCTACATAAATTCATCAACTAACCATTCAGAAATGTCCTCTTGCATTCTGCGTTGTAATTTTTTCTTGAGTCTGTCAATCTTTGTCTGACTCCGGTTTAAAAACGCAAGCTCTTGAAGCTCCGCCCTCTTTGCCAGTAGCTCATTTGCATTTAAAGGGACAGACACAACAACAACGCGTTTTTGCTCACCCTCAAAAAGTGACAAATTTAATATGCTATAAAAAATATCTGTGAGGTATGTTGAGCTAAAACTTCACATACACACTCTGGGGACATCAGAGATTTATTTTACATCTTGTGAAAAGGGCATTATACCACCCCTTTTAAAACATTTTACTGACTCCAAACTTTTGAACTGTAGTGTATATAATGCTGTTTCTTCTACACTCCAGGCAGCAGTGGAGAGTGAAGGTTCTGTGTGCAATAATTAATTACTTTGAATTCTCAAGGTCGTGATTCATTTGAGACTTGGAGTTTGGAAACCTGATTCATTTCATCTGGTTTACATAAAATTTTTCGGTCAAAGTGTTAATCATTTATGTCATTAGTGAGGCTTGTTAATATATTCTTTCGTCACCAGTGATTCAGTTAGTTCTATTAATCATTTTTAGCGTAATCCAAACATGTAACAGAGAAACAAAATAAGATGCATAGGAAGAAACAGGGAAAACACAGAACATCCATCATCTTTGTGTCCATTTATTGTGCACAAATCTGCTTAAATGAACTTGTGACTTGACTTTTCTCATTTCAAATGTATATATTTGATATATATTTGAAGAACCTTTTTAAGCTTTGATTTTGTTATTTATTTGTATATGCTTGTTTAAATTTGTGGAGGCTCTGGTCTGAGCTGTGTCTATGTGGATTGCCTTAAGGTCACTATGCTAATTACTCAAAAAGAAATTCTGTTATTTCTTAAAAATGGAGGGGATTTACTCTTAAATAATAAATGTAACGCTATAATGACTTAATCAATCTTTTTGTACACTGATATAAAATATCAGTATGAGGGTGCTTGTATTCACCACAGTTACACCCTAAAGTAGGTTCTGTGAATCAAAAAGTAGATATTTGACACTCAATTTATTTCAGGATCTGTTTGACGTAAAAAACCTTGTGTTAATGCACGTCACAAGTGATTTGTGTTCATATATTGTCTGTTACATCAGCAGTAGTTGAATTAGCTACATTAATGCTAAAATGCTGAAAGAAATGTCTCTCTCCAAATATTTTCTGTCATTCTCTGTTGTCCTAGCTGTGGAAACAGACATTTGTGCATGCAAAATTATACTGCTCTTTGATCTAATTGTTTTTTCTCTTTATGTGTTTTGCTCTTGCAGCCAGCATGAATGAAGCAGAGGTGGACAATGCTGGAGATGGTAAGTAGTGAAGCATGATCATGATTTTTGTGGGCCGATTTATTTCACAAGCTAATTGGCTGATTCCGATCTCCCTCATTTTTTTCTTTTTTTTTTGTTGGTGAGTTGTAGGATGCAAATTACTTTTTTTTTTTTTTAAATGTTTTGTTTAATATACTGTATTTGTAATTAAGTTGTGTGATATTTTAGTGACTTGAGCAACACTACTGGTGCAATGTGAATATACATACAGCAAAGGATTATAGCAGGGATTAATTTTGTGTTATTTATTGTGGGTCTGTTGTGTTTTTTTCTTCTCTTCAGTGTTCTCATTTCCTGCGGTCCCTAATGAGGACAATCTACTCGGTGTGAATAAGCCACTGCCCAAACAGTTATGGGAGGCCAAAAAGGTGTGTACATGTCATGAAGACTAGGGATGTTAAATGCTAAATTGATTAAAAAAAAATATTTTTTACAGTCTGTAATACTGAGTAATGACTTGTTTGGGTGGATAAATAAATAAATAAATAAATAATCTGATTTGGATTTTTGATCAAAACAGAAGATCTGTGCTTGGACTGTATTATACATTTCATTGGCCACTATTACCAACAAAACAAAGAGCTGTGCTCAGTGTAGTTATTTATTAATTTTGTTTAGAAAAAAAGCTATCAAGTATTGATTTAAATGAATTCGTACTCTGTAGGGCTATTTTCTTATTTGACATTTCTCTTATCTTGTGTTGGGAACAAACTCACACTAGCTTTCATGCTTGGGGTTGCCAGATGTCAAGAGTTAAATCCCCTAAACAGAGCTTTGATCTCAAAAAGATTTTCTGCCCAGTGTTTTACTTAATCTTCCCAACCTGACTATTATACGCTCAAGATCTTTCTGAGTGGCAAAAGAGCTTTAATTGACCTCTGTATTTTGCTTAGATTGTTTAGTCTGTTCAATGTTTTGCGCTTTTAATAAGTATTTCAGTGAAGTAGTTATTAATTAGTAATAAAGTATTTCAGGTGTGCATGAAACAGAAATTGTGATTATCTTTTCTCTGTTATAGTGACATATATCCAAGTATTCTTGAATTAGAGAAAAATGTAGAGCGTGAATGCGTAATTTTGTCCATCAGGAGTTATTGGATCGTTGGATTGTTAAAATTTGCTAATGGCAGTTTACTCATATGGAGCTAATAATGTGACAAAATGATTTGAATTTGAATTGTGTAAGTTTGAATTATTTGCAAGTGTAATCTAACAAAATTTAATTTTAGGTGGTAGTTTAAATAGTTCTGAAATTGAAATTTAACCAATTGAAATGTATTTATTGCTGAAATTTATAGACATGCATTTTAAAACAGCTAGTTTTTTTTTTGTTGTTGTTCTAAATTCAAA
The DNA here is from genome assembly GCF_988280905.1 of Pimephales promelas. NCBI lineage: Eukaryota > Metazoa > Chordata > Actinopteri > Cypriniformes > Leuciscidae > Pimephales > Pimephales promelas. The sequence continues at coordinate 22,204,120 of NC_142769.1, forward strand.
TACCGATCCGAAAATTCTTCAGTTTAAAAAAATACAGATTCAAGTTTTCAAGATGAAGAAATTCGGAACTTCAAATTCAGTTTTCTAAAATTCAAAATCAAAAATTCAGATCTTACATAAAGTATGTTACAGGTCATCCACAGGGAAGAGTAGCTTGAACATGGTGGTGGTACTTTGGTCGTGGTGACCTACTTTCTGTAAGATCTGAATTTTAGAGTTTGAATTTTAAAAAAACTGAATTTGAAGTTCCGAATTTCTTCGTTTTGAAAACTTGAATCTGCATTTTTTATGTACAGAATCTGTAACTGAATATTTGCTGTATTTGAATTTAGACAAAAAACTAGCTGTTTGAAAATACATGTCTATAAAATTCAGCCATAAATACATTTCAATTTGTCAAATTTCAAACGTTAATATGACTATAACGAATATTTTGTTTAAAAAAAAATCTAATTCAGAACTACATTTTGTTAGATTACACTAATTAATTAAACATTAATTAAATTTTACACAATTCAAATAATTTTGTCATAATATTAGCTCCATAACTGGAGGGACTGAAACTTGGATACCTTATTACTTAGCCCTTGCTTCAGTATACACATTATCAGAGAAAATATGTTGTTATAGTTTAATGTTTTAATGGCACAATGTGTTTTTGTCTTTTTTTTTTTGTTTTGTTTTTTTAATGAATGATGTGCATGCATAAACCATGAACACTGCAACATTCAGTTAACGAATTGGAATTGTCAGTTTGTCATGTCAAATGTCAAGATGACTTTTAACAAAATCTATGTGCTGTTGATTACAGAAAATGTAGTATTCATTTCAGTATTATGCCATTTTGTCTTGGTTCAGTGGTACTAATTGATTATTTGTAGATGGTAGGTTGTTAAATGTATCATCTACGGTTAGTGTGAACTTTTAATTTACATGTTGCCTGGTTGCAGGTGCAGTCGCTGTCCTCTCGGCCAAAGTCCTGTGAAGTGCCTGGAATCAAGTTAGTCAAGAGAAATTTACATGTGTTTGTGTGTTTATTGATATTTGCTGTTCATTTAAACATCCTGAAATTTTCTGTCTCTGTTTCTCTGCAGTATATTCCCATCTCCGGAGCAGAATGCTGGTCTGTCTCACTACCAGGGCACGTTAAACACTGGCGGGTCTTTGCCTGACCTCAGTAACCTGCACTTCCCCTCTCCGTTGCCCACTCCCCTGGACCCTGACGAGGTTGGATATCCCAACCTGAGCGGAGGCAGCAGCACCGGCAACCTGCCTGCAGCCATGATGCATCTGGGCATTGGAAATTCACAAGGTCAGTTAGGTTGACTATATCCGGCATAAACAGCCACATTAATACTTGTGCTGGTTTTCACACATGCGTAATCTCATTCACGCTCAGTCTAAAGATAAAAAGAGCTTTTGTTTGTGACCAAATCCTTATTCAAGGAGTCTCATTTGCTGTTAAAGCATCTCCTGGCTTCAGAAGAGCCTGGCTGAACACTTTAGTCTTTGTTTAATGGCACACTGTAGGCGCTTTCTGGGGAATGAATGCCATGTGTTTTCTAAAGGGCCACATCCATGCAGAAGACTACAGCTCTCCTCCTCTCTCGCCCCCCCCCCCGTTTTAAATCCATCCGCCATCTGATCGCTCTCTTTGACTTCCATTCTCTTGAGCTTTGTTCTTTCCATTCGCTCTCATGTCTGGGAACAGGGTGTGCTGGGCCGTTTCTGCTGCCCGTTTCAGCTGTGCTGCTCGCTCATTGGCTGATCCCCAGAGACACAGATGACCTTTAACCCCTGAATTGGCTGCTCATAAACGGCTCTTTTCTCTCTTGCTCTCACTGGTCTAGTAACCTGCAGACAATTGCTCAGTGTCTTCTCTGAGGAGTGGACACCAGGACTAGAGCCGGCCTGCACGCAGTGACTCATAAAGCCATTATTGGTTTATCTCGGTTTCATTAAGGCAGTTCAAGAAGAACTTTTGAACTCTGAAGCTGATCATGTCTTGTTTGTTGTCCTCTCAGGGCTGTCATCCTCTCTAAGCAACCCTTCCATCCAGGCGTCCCTCAACAACTCTCAGCTGCATTCATCTCTCAGCAATCCATCGCTCCACACGTCCCTACGTCTCTCCTCGCTGTCCAACCCTCCTCCGACGGGCATGGCGAGTTCACCCAGGAGGCGGCCAGCACCCATTAGTCCTCTGACCCTCTCTCCGGGGGGTGATCAGAGACGAAGCCTGAGTAAGCAGCTCTCCCCGACAATGTCGCCCTCGCTCTCTCCGATCACACAGGTGAGACGGTGCTCATTAAACTCTTCACGTAACATCTCACATTCTGCAGTGGTGTCTTTAGTCAATATTCATCCAAAAGATCCGACTTCTTGTGTTAAACTGTACAGGGCTCCAGACTGCATCTTGTTAGACTTCACGTGTGCGACTAAACATAAAAAAAAAACGTTTTAATCTTGCACTGCCATTTTCTGCTGAAGGGCAAATACTTAGATGTGTGGCGATACAGCACTAACAAATGAACCATGAAGCACAGACCAATTATCTGCACGGCATGAGTGGATAGCAATGGATAGCAATGGTTTGTTTACTGTGAGTCTTTGAATAGCGTCCTACTGATCAGTTTGTCTGCAAGGCATTGTAACAGATTTCTGTGTTGAATTCAAATGGATCCACTGTGTGCTCTATCAAATTGATCTGGACCTTGTGGCGCAGCCATTTGAATTCAAAACCAGATTCTCTGTTACAAACTGTGGTAATTACAAACGGCTTAGAGCTCATAGTTATGATTCGAATTCATTATATACTCATCTGCATGTCGTTCCAAACCCTATTGCTGGTTTTTCTGTTGTACCTTGGGCTCTGTAAAAGTATAGATTTCTTTTCTTATCTTTCTTTTTAACTCTTTTAAACTGGTTATTTTTATTGAATCTTTTAACTAGACTTTCTGTACTCTTTCACGGTAGTTTATAATTTATAATAATTGTACTCATTGTTATGAGTTTGCACAAGAAATGCAAACTAAAGTTTACTTGAGTTGGTATCCATAGAGCAGTTATACAAATATACACTACCATTTGGTTGTTGTTGTTGTTTTTTTTAAAAAGAAGTCTCTTAGGCTCTCCAAGGCTGCATTTAAGGGCCCTGTTTACACCTGGTCACTTCATGTGCGTTCTTTGATCGAATAGCTATCCTATTTATTAAGACATTTCCTTGGCCATAGAAATATGTCTTCTTAGTGGAGTTCACGTCAGCAAAAGCAACATATGAGCATGATTTTATTATCAGTTAATTTCAAAGTCAAAGACTACAACAATAGAGAGAGCTGCATCAGGACTTGAAAGATCATTTAGTCACTCTACTATTAATGAAGATGATTGTGTGTTGAGCTTCAGGAGTGTGTGACGGCAAACTTTGAGTTTCATTTGCAGCAGTTTGCGCTTGAAGAGATACTCAGCTACTCATCTGTGACGGGCCATTTCTGTGGCAATGGCTGCAGTAGCGCTGTCATATCTGGCTACCAGGAGCCGGTAATAACACGCTCTTACACATTTTTTTGTACCATCTTGGAAGAAGTCAAATTTACATGTGTGGTTTCAACAACCAGATGCATTTACACTTGTCCAGTTTCATTTAAAATGCGTCTCAAACCACCTCTTAAAGTCGTTTGAGTGATCTCGATAGTGTTTTGGAGGGTATTTACACCTGGTCTTTTCACAATTGGATGGCTATCAGATCAGAGAAAACACATAAAATGACCAGGTGTAATCAGGTGTTTTGTTATAAAAAAAAGGGGTGGGGGGATAGCACCATAAAAATGGTCAATATGAATACTTTTTGTGTTTTGTGTGATTTTTGTGTGCAGAACAGACTATAAAACCAGTTGTCATCTGTAGATCTCACTGCCGTTGCTCTCATGTTTAACAAAATATATATTTCTTTACTTTATTTTGTGTAGCGCTGTGTTTAGAAATATTGCAGCTGGTTTATTGTTCGTTTTTGCAAAAGAACAGAGTGTTTCTGATGCATACCGTAGCCCAGTCAAATGATTTTTATAACTTCCCTGTTCTCTTTAGGGGGTTGCCTTGGACACCAGTAACTTACCAATGGAACCGCCCCCTCCCTACCCCCATTACCAGCAAACCCAGCAGCAGCAGCAGCAGCAACAGCCTTCCCAGTCCCATCAGTCTATTCAGCAGAGCTCCCAGCATCCAGGGGTGCAGCAGCGACAAACAGGTGGCCAACAGCAGCAGCAACAGCACCAACAGCACCAGCCTGTGTCCCCGCTGCAGAACGTCCCGCTCGACTTTAATTCCAGCGCTGTGAGTTCCAATTGAAATCAGCTGTTAATAGAGACAGGGCTCTGAGGGGAGAGGCTAATGTTCAGCTGTTTCACAGGCTGGGTATTTTTGGCAGAACAGGAAAACACTGAAACATATTAGGATCCGCCAAGACTGTAGAAACACTTGGCACTATTTCCAGGACTATACAATGTAAATAATGTCATTGGAATATGAGATATACAGTCCCTGGGGGCCTATACCGTGATAGCCAGCTATGTTTCAGTTTAGTTTGCGCCAATCTTGGGTTTTAGCCACCATGAAAGTGGCTCAGATTTTAGATTTGTTCATCACCATAGTAACTCTCCACAGCTAACCTGCTCCGTTGCAAGTTTCTGTTTCTAGTTTGCAGCGGTTTACGCTTAAATCCCTTACCTAATCTCTTGAATCTCTTTGCGCTTGATTTCTTACCTAGAACATAGTTTCAATGTTCTAGGTAAGAGATCTCAAACAGAAATTGGACCAATCATCTGTGAGCATGGGGACACGTCTGATGCAAAAAAAAAAAAAAAAAGTCAATCCCCGGTTACTCTTCTCCAAATTAAAGTTCACTACATACTAAAAGATTTTTAAGTAAAAAAATTCTGGCTTTTAGAAATGATTATTTAATATAGTTGTTTTATGTGATTTATATTTTATTTAAATCATTATTATAACCTAGCCTGACTTCGTCATACTCATATTCAAGAAAGAATATGAGTCTGAAACTCCTCCATTGGGCTTTATGAAACTCCATTGGGATTATGAGGTGTGTCGTAACCGAACCAGGACAAAAAAAAACCCTCTGCACTCGGTAGACCTACAACCAATCAGAGCAATGCATAAGTCAACTCCTTTGCATAGCGCAGTTTTCAAATACAGAACGTAGCCTAACTTTATTTATTTTAGAAGTTAAATAACGAATGTTACTTCTTTTACTTACTCCTCCATGAGTGCCACCAAAGGAGAAACCACAACGACCACAGGCTTTTCATTACGTCCCATCTTCTTAGCGACCGTCAGAGCCAGCTGATAAGTTACACTTTTCCCGAATCATGTAGGAAGGACGCCAAAAATATCTTTCCGATCGACAAATGCCTTGATTGCAGTTCTCTGTTTGTCTATTAAAATGAATGCGCTGTCGATTTTTTTTATTTATTTTATTTTTTTTTACAAAAGAGGTGGCAGCGGAATCTATACATCTCAATTCTCCAGCTGCAATCATCTTTGACAAGTGCTCTTTGATAACGTGATGATTACGTCCCTGCAGATCAATCGTATACATCATCGTATAAAGCCCGCCCTGGCAATCTGATTGGCCCGATCATTTTTTGCCTGATCATAATTACTCCTCAATGGATCGAGTCCAGACCAAACTTCCCGACCAAAAAATATTGTGGGCGGAGTTCGGGCTGGCATCCAGGCTAATTATAACCCCTAATCCATTATTTATTTTGTTAAACATTTAGTTTAAATGAACATATACAGATAATATGTAATATAAATAAGATTTGGAATCGGTAGATAAGGTTTTAAAAATGATTACATGTGAGCTTGCATGTCTGAGTCTCTGTATACCTATATATTAGCAACTACATTAACTAACTTCACAACTTTTACTTGCGCTATGGCAAGATATTTTCTTTTTGCTGTGCAAATGCATTTATGTAATTCATATTCTTCAATCCATTGATCTTTGGCAGAAGAGAGAAAAGAATATTGCTGATCCACTGTGAGGTGAATCACAGTTTCTGAGTCTCAAGGCATGCGATTGGCTGTTCGCTACTAATGTCACACTTTCATGTGTACGCACTCCATGAACTCAGGTGAAAGCCTGAGTTACCAGAGAAAGTTTATGATCAGCATCATTGTACCAACACAGCCCGATTAAATTGGTTTGTTTTTGTCAACTAATGCTGTAACCCTTAGTGTTCAACTACCATCATGGTATAGGCCTCTGGTCAGAATTATTGGCACCCTTAGTAAATATAGTCAAAGAAGGAGGTGAAAAAATGTGCGTTGCTTATATTTTTGATCTTTAATTTAAAAAAAAAAAAAAATCTAACCTTCCATTTGAAGTGAAACAATTGAAAGTGGGGGGGAAATTACATTATGAAATAAATATTTTTCTCCAAAACACCTTGGCGACAATTATTGCCACCCCTAGAAATTCTTCTCTTAAGTATATTCCCATTCTAATTTATATTTTTAAACACACCAGGGTGACTAGGAACATGAACTTGTCCAGTCATGACTTTTTGTTTCATAGAAGTTTAAATATGAGGAAACACAAAGGCCAAATCCCCTTAATCATCCATCACAATGAGTAAAACCAAAGAATATAGTTCTGATGTGCAGCAAAAGATTGTTGAGCTTCACAAAATAGAAACTGGCTGGAAGAAAATAGCTAAAGAATTTAAAAAAAAAAAACATTTTAACCATCAGGGCAATAAGTAAGAAGTTATAATCAACTAAAGATGTTACGAATCTGTCTGGAAGAGGACATGTGTCTATATCATCTTAATGCACGTTGAAGAGAGTTTGAGTGGCCAAAAACTCTCCAAAGATTACAGATGGAGAATTGCAGAGATTACTTCAGTCTTGAGGTCAGAAAGCCTAAATAATATATATATATATATATATATATATATATATATATATATATATATATATAAACAACCTACATCCCCACATGTTGTTTGGGAGGTTTCAAGAAAAATCCTTCTCTCTCAACTGCAGCATATTTAGCTGTCAGACACGACTGGAACTTCAAAGGGGACCGGATTCAATGGTCAGATGAAACTAAAAACAACTTTTTGGCAACAAACCCAAATAGATGGGTTTGGTGCACACAGGGACAAAATGTACCCCATGCCCACGGTTAAATATAGTGCTGGATCTTTAGTTGTTGTGGGCCTTTTTGTTACTGAAAGTCCTGGACATCTTGTTCAGATACAGGGTATCATGGATTCTAGCAAATACCAACAGATAAAAAAATCACAACCTGACGGCTCCTGCTAGAAACCTTATAATCGGCCATCAGGAAAACGATCCAAAACAAACTTCAAAATCAACTCAGAAATGTGTCACTGTGCGTAAAATGAATCTTCCACCATGACTGTCCCAGACCCTGCCCTGAACCCTATATAAAATGAGTGGGCTGAACTACAGAGGAGAGGCACCAACATGGATCTGGGAATCTGAAGGATCTGGGGAGATTCTGTATGGAGGAATGGTCTCTGATCTCTTGTCAGGTGTTCTCCAAACTCATCAGGCATTATAGCAGAAAACTCAGAGCTGTTATCTTGGCAAAATGAAGTTGAGGGTAGAATTAAAGCCATTTAATTGTGTAAAGTGTTTTGGAGAAAAACATTTATTTCATAAAGAGACCCCTCCCCCATTTTCTATTAATTTACTTGAATGAAAGGTGAATTTGTGAATTTTCTAAATAAAAGATTAACAATGTAGATTTAATTTCATATTTTCCAAGGATGCCAATAATTCTGACCATGGCTGTATATAGTGTGAACATGTTTATAACTTCCTCTTGCTTCTGTTTGCGTGCAGCACAACAACATGGCAGCATTCTTTAACGATCCCTTTATGGAGCTGCAGTTCTCCGGACGTCAGTCCAAGTGTTCATCCTATCAGGTAAACAAACGTATAAGATTCTGCAGTGCACTCTGGTTCCTAAGTTGCCCATCTTTTGTCTTAAAAACACTAACAAACATGCCGCATGTGTTTAAACCGCAGGATCAGTATAACATGTTGGAAAATGTCATGAGCTCAGTGGCCGGAGGATTTGACCCTTCCTCCAACCTCTACTGCTCCCAGGCGGCCCTCATGGGCTTGGGTGGTAGCCATGGCAACCTGCAGGACCACCATCAGATGAGGCACAACATGCTTTACTCTAATTGTGGAGGAGGAGTGCCCAACATTATCCTTACAGGTACAAGCTCTGATTCAAAAAATAAGTTAATTTTTTTTTATGTAACTGGCAATAAAAGGGAAATGGAAATAGCAACAAAATGGCACAGTCAAGTCAAAAAATATCCTAGTTGATTATCACTTAGTCATCCAACAGCTATTTAGTTTATATATATATATATATATATACTAAAAATAATAAAAGCATTTCATAGGTATACCATTCAAAAGTTTGGGGTATGTTTTATTTAATTTTTTTGGAAGAAGTCTTATCCTCACCAAGGCAATTTTATTTGATTAAAATACAGAAAAATAAATATTACTGTGAAATAATATTATTACAATTAAAAATTGTATTTGAATAAATTTTAAAATGTGATTTATTACTGTGATCAGCAAGCTTCAGTGTCACATGATCCTTCAGAAATCACTGATTTGATGCTCAAGACATGTTTTTTTTATTCATATATCATTTGGAAAATGGTTGTGCTGTTTAATATTTTTGTGGAAACTGACTTTTATTTTATTTATTTTTTTGGATTCTGAATAGAAAGTTCAACAGAACAGAATTTATTTGAAATATATATTTTGTTACAATATACATTTTTTTTTTGTCTTTGCTGAATATGAATGGCTTTAACAACAAAATCTTACAGACCCCAAACTTTTATGTGGTAGTGTATGGAAAAAAGGTGTCTCACTGCATTTGTTTTGAGTGTCCCGACACTAGTGTTTGAGTCTTAATGGTATGTGAAGTTAAAAATAGTGTCTTGAGACTTCTATATTGTGTACCAAAAGAAGGTCTTATGTAAACGCCCCAGAAGAAACGTGTCTGATTGGGCCCACGCAAACCCAAAACCAGTTAGATTATTCCGAGATTTCATAAGACTGATTAGTGGACTAGCCTGTCAGGTGATCAACTGGAAAAAAAAATAGGTTTTGCAAATCTGTTCTTTCACATCTCCTATATTCACTCACGATTCTACTCTCTCTCAGACGACTCCAATCCCAACCTATCTAAGGACATCAGCAGTGTGTTGTCTGCAGTGCCAGAGTGTTTGGACTCAGAGGGAGTTTTTCCACTGGAGGATGAACTTCGTATCGAGCCGCTCAGTCTGGATGGACTGAGCATGCTTAGTGACCCTGATATGGTCCTCCCTGACCCCTCAGTAGAGGACAGCTTTCGAAGCGACAGACTTTAAAGAGCCAAATCCTGCATGTATACATACATACAAGTCCATGGACATGATGACTAAAGCACAGAACCTATAGCACTCAGATTTCTACAAACATATAAAAAAAAATATCTTTTTTACATTTTCTTAAACACAAAGCGCATGCATAAACACTACACGTTGATATGAAACGAATCATCAAGTTCGCATGAGTCACCCAGACGCTGTCTCTCAGTGGCCGCCATTGCTCGGCATGCTCCATCTGTCTCCCGAGACAACGCTCATCACTCAACAGATGTGTGAAACCAATCTGGACGCTTCACAGTTGCTTTGACCTGTAAAGACGATGAAACAAACACGCATGCTTAAACACATGAACCTGCCGTGTGTCTACTCCTAGTGCCGAGTGACAATCAACACCGAAGCCATAGCAATGCCAAACCGATGGCTGGTTCGGGCCGTTGCATTGGTGGTCTAATTCGAAGCCATGCAACCAAAACAAATTGAATGTGCTTGTTTTACACAGTGCTTTTTAATGTTATCCTGTCACACCAGCTTTCAATGACATTTCGATAGCAGCGAACGGATGGGACGGTCTTGAATGTGAAGACGACAATGTGACGTGTTATGGAACAGAAGGAGTCGACAGCCGGCCAAATACCAGCCCATATTGATGCACCAAATGCTGTGATACGAGACACCAGCAGGATGGGTTGAGCCCCCCCTCTCCCCTCGTAACACCACCCAACCTTTGTTTCAATACCAGGACTAGAACGCACCTGGTGTCAGCCGCTCTATTGAATCGTCTGGCTCGGGCTTCTGAGCAGACACATCTTAACTAACCAACAGTTTCTGGGGTCACTGGCTAAGCTAGCGCTGCGTTAGGTTCGCTGACCAATCACCTTGCTGGTCTGTGAGCCAAAGCAACTTGTACATGCTTCAGGCTGTCAAAACGTAGTCCGTCCTTCATAATGTGGCCAGTCCCCATCATTCAAATGGTAGACGACGAGAATTCATGAGATCTCCTCCTGCACAGTCGCATACTAGAAAAAGAGGACGGAAGAGTCTAGATGATGTGTATAGAGCATTATTTTGCATATTTTTTTGTATAAAAAGAAAAAAAAAACTATGAAAGAGAGCTTTGCCACATAAATGCCTCACGATTTTCTGACTAGAATGTATTTTTGAAACAGAAAAAAGGGCAAACTGTTTACAAAGATTAAGTTTAAGAACTTCGAATTGTGAGTAGGCGCTGAAATTTTTATGATTTTGGTATAAATCTAAAAGAAAAAAACTTTGTATTTCGCTGACGTTGATCCAGTCCATAGTTGGCTAGAAGCTTTGGCTATGCAGAAATTTAGCACAGGACTGTCTCAGATGGCTGGAACAATCTAGACCACAAAAATGAACTATTTTATGTGTATATTTACTATATCTTTGTGCTTATTTCAGATTTTATACAGACTTGTAATGCGGCTTCTAATATGTCAGTTGTATTTGTACTTGTTTATGTTCTCTCCCTTTTGAACTTTTGTTGTGGATGTCTTCTTTAGTGAACGTTTGTTGTGATGGTGTTTTTCACCGTTGTTCAGCATGGGCCCTCTCTCTGCAGCTCTGATCCTTGTGAGGTTTTTTTTTGTTTGTTTTTTACGGGAAAAAAGACACTTTGGAACTTTAAATTAAAACGTCTTTAAAAGGTGTGATTTGTGGACGTGGGACACATGTATCATTGTTATTGCTCGAGTTTAAGTTTGCACTGATCTGAACAAAATTGATCTTTCGGTCACACCAGCAAATCTGGTGTTTTTGTTTTTTTTGCCGAAGATGTTATTTCCAATGACGCGAAGATATCTGCTTGATGCGCTGTTAAGAGGGCATGTTATGCATGTGAGAACTTTGAAATGAATGCAGTATATTTTGTGAATGGCTAGATATTTAAATGACCAAATATTTTGAAATGAAGAAATATAGCTCAGGAATGTGTTTTTTCACCAATATCGTGAGGTCTCCTGCCTCTTGACTGCCAGATCCGGGCAAAATGTTCCCTGAGAAACTTTTATAGCAAAGATCCGGTAAGTTGAAACGCACTCTTCTATCTGTTTTGTTATCTGTGTAGCTTTCTATTCCAGTTACAGAGTTGGTAATAGAACGCAATAGCAACGTTATCTGTGTGTGCCATGTCCACAATTGTTTTTTTGTTTTGTTTTGCTTTTGGTGTGTATTTCTGCATTCATCAAGGTCATTGTAGAGTTTTGGTCAAAACCATCTTGTTGGTCAAATCCAACAAGGTAGTCTTGGCTAAAATTATTCCTTTTTTTCCCTTTTTTTTTTTTTTGCGCATTGTTCATTGTGGTCCAAGTAGGCAAAAAGAGAGGACGATTGACACAAGCATAGATTAAAGGTGCAGTGAGTTTGCTTAGTTTGGCGGGCAAAAAGGTCTATTGTCTATTATCAGTAGTGTGGAGATGTACTGTATGAAGCACACCTAACACTTTTAAATCTAGCAGCTTTCTGAACGCGGTGAATCCGTGTGACTAACTTGAGCCCGTTGCAAGATCTGCATTGGGGTCTTTCGGGCTCTTGTGAAATTCCAAATCGCTTAAATTCCTATTGAAATTAAATGACTGGATTTCGACAGCCCAAAAATTACAAACAACATAAGTGTGACCTCACCTTTAAGAATGCCATAATTTAGTATTGATAAATCTGGTCCCCCATGTACAAAAAGGCAAAACAAGATTTGGCTTTCACCCCCTGCAACTGCAGTTTCTTTTTTATTATATAATATTGTTCTTTTAGATGTATTATAAGCATCTAGAACATGATTATGGGTGATGCAGACACTCTGGGCTGAAAAAAAGTCTCTATATAACTAATATCTTTTAATCGTCTCTCTCATTCTGTCATCTTCCCAGTCAACTTTTATTTTTTTTTATATAAATATTAACAGTGGCATCAGATTATAAGAGATGGGAGTGATACATTCTTCTGTGGTTTTCATTGGGTCTGATGGTTTGTCTCAGCCCCAGATGACACAAGAGTCTGTTCCCATCTCTCTCTCTATCTCTCTCTCTCTCTGGGAGAAGTTCTTGTCTTCTCCTGCCTTATTCTTGCTCTTGACCACTTGCTGTCCCTCTGAGTGTACTGTGATACTTTCATATATATATAATTTTTTCCCATTTCCAGGCCCTGTGCTCTAATGTCAAAAAAGGTGTTTTTTGGCTTTTTTTTATAGTCTCCATAACAAGATATTCTGTTTATAGAAGGCTTTTTGTTGTCTTTTTTTGTCACCTTTTTAAAAATGTACAGTTATATTATTTAAAAAATATTTTCTTGTCCACTAGTGTTACTTCCTTTTTTTTTTTTGTAATATGCCATATTGAAATCTTTCTTTTTCTGACATTACCGATTTATTATAGCAGTGGTTTCCAGTCCTGGTCCTGGGGACCCAGAGCCCTGTACATTTTGTGTCTTCCTTATTTAACACATCTGATTCAGATCATTAGCTCATTATCAGAGCTCTATGAGAGACAAACAAAATGTGCAGTACTGTGGGTTCCCAGGGCCCGAATTGAAAACCACTGTACTACACCACATGGCGTTTGGTTTGTGAAGTATGTTATAGTGCTTTCCTTTGATTTAATATAAACAAATAAAACTCTTTACTGTCTCAGACACCTGCTGTGAATTTTCTTTTCTGTGACAAACTTGTTTCAGCCATTTTCTCTTCACTTGATGTCTTTTTATGCTACACCACTAGATGGAGTCAGTAAGACATTGTTGTTTGTCCATACCATACAGCACTAAAGGATATGGATGCAGAGAAATGGCTGGAAAGACTGTTCTTTTGCACGATACATGTAACTTTCTTTTCTAATATCAGCATTAAAGCATTTAAAACCATTAAAAACGATCCAAATTACATTTTTGAAAAAGTACCAGCCAGTGTTCAACACTCTTTTTTTGCCTTAGCTCGATTCAAAGCGGTAAGGTTGTTCAGTGGTACTGATGGATATCTGCGGGAAATTCAAGCATGTCTTTGCGTCATTACGTCACATCTAAAGAGTCTCGGCTAGTAGACTATATTGGTCAAAAAAAAAAAAAGCAGACTATATTGAGTCATTACGTCACAATCACATCTGTATGCAAGAGTCTCGGCTAGGATATTGCATGTGAGGATGCTGGAGGTGGAGATTTATAGCCTTTTCTCACAACACTTGATAATATCAAACTTTTCAATTTGATGGTGGATTCAGAAAGGTTCAAACGACAATCGCCAGTGACAACAGATTCACCCGCTGTAAAATGCAAAAGTCTTGTGAAATGCAAAAGACGAGTGACAACCAAAAAAAAAAAAGAGAGAGAGAGAGAGAGAGAGAGAGAGAGAGAGAGAGAGAGAGAGAGAGAGAGAGAGAGAGAGAGAGAGAGAGAGAGAGACCAACCGGACCCATGTGAAAACAAGTATACATATCGGACATTACATGTTAACATCAACAATTTGAGAACAAAGTATAACTTGCACGGTTTTACGTGATATGATAAGCGATTGTTAATTTTAATCAGCACGTTTAACTGCAATGTCAGAACCAGAACAAAAGTGGATGTTACTTACTTGTTAGATGACAAATTATTTTTTTTGGTCATACTTCCTAAAAGAATAATCTGTAATTCTGAATGCCAGTATCCGGCACGGTGGCTGACAGACTGCTGCACACTCTCCTCAAATATTGTGTTCATCCGCGCTGTGCCATGTCGAAGTACAACTCACATAAAGTTGATAATTCCGCGAATGACTGCAATTGCAGATTTCGAACAGAGATGGAGACAAAGAGGAAAAGGTGAGGAAGACATTCTCCAAATATGATGTTAATTGTATTCTAGAAAAAAAAACAAGTTATTATGGTTAGGAACGACACGAGGGTGAGGCAATGGTAACAGAATTTTCATTTGCGAATGCTGCTTTTTCTGGAGACTGCGAAAAAACGAGGGTGAATGAAGGGTTGAATTCCTGTGCAGAAGAAATCCCAGCTTTGATGTCGTTCGTTGATCTAGTGGTAATCCAAGGCATGACATTCGAAATTGTACAGTGCTGGTACAAACTGATGTGGGCTGGTCCTGTAAATGTTTTTATAAGGTGTGAGCAATCTGTCTGGTTCAAATGCAGCAAAGCGTGTAACATGCCTCAAATATGTGGAGAGATGCCCTGGCAAGCCTTTCATTACTGTGATACAGTTCTCAAGATAATGGATTTTAAAACACAGGTAGCCTAGTAATAACATGTTAGACAAGCAGTGAGAGGAAGAACATGATAAGAGCATGCTAATCTCTTTCACCACTGGAATTCACATAAACTGAAAAAAGACCAGCTATGATGATTCCCTCCACCCATGTTTACTGAAGCAAAGCTGAACTTTTTCCATTTTTGTGTCTTCATTTAATGAAACCATCTGAGTCAAGATACTGTGGTCAGAACAAACAGTACTGTGGGCTTTTAATAGTTTGTTTATAAGACTGTGTGCTGTGTGATAGATCTTGTTTTAAAATTATTCACTGAGCTTGTTGGCTCAGAACCTATACTAATTTGAATGTATGTATAGCCATTATATTATATATACCAGTTGTTCTCAATCAGGGGGCTGGGACCCATTATGGGGCCATGGCAAACTTCCAGTGGGGCCCCAGTAAAACGTAAACTAGTTATTAAGACCATAATTTACAAATAAATTCTTTAAAAATCATACAATGTGATTTTCTGAATTTGTTTTTTCATTTTGTCTCTCATAGTTGAAGTGTAACTACGATGAAAATTACAGACCTCTCTCCTTATTCTAAGTAGGAGAACTTGCACAATCAGTGGCTGACTAAATACTTTTTGGCCCCACTGTACATTAAATCATCTTTTCTGTACAACCTCATGAAAGAGAAGTGTGCTTGTGTTTGTTTAGAACTGGTAATCCATTGACAGATGACATGATATACTAGAAATGGTCTTAGTTCAATGAATGGTTCAAATAGTTTTGGAGGATGCCAGATACTCCACTTTCATTTAAAAGTTACCAAACTATTTCAATTCTTACTATATTTTGTGTTTGCAGATAAGCGCTCACATGGGCTTGTTAAATCAGTTCAAACCCCAGGGATGTGTGCTGTAGGAATTTAGCTGAGCTCTTCTGGGAGCTTTTCTTACTTGAGACTCACTAATTGCTTTCCCTCATTCTGCCTGGTGCATTCAGCTGTCTGCTTATTTGATTCTGTCTGCAACATTTCAAACTTTAAGGCTGATTGTGTTCTCCGCTTAACTTCTCGTTTTTTTCCCCTCAAATAGCCCCTCCATCTTCCTCATGTTTCTTTTGTACACTCATCTCTGTTAATTCTTGATAAAACTGTGCTGCCACCACTCTGAACCTTTTTAATATCCATAGGTATATGTGAATTTTGCTTGAATTGATTTTTCAGAACTCTTCGTTTTATGTACTTTCTCTACTGTCATTAATGACTGTGTATCAGTCCGCTCATCCAGCACTATAAAAAATATTGTTGGTTTAACTTAAAAAAATGAAGTAACCTGGTTGCCTTAAAACTTTAAGTTCATTGAAATTGAAAAATTGAGTTAATACAATGAAGGAGATTGATTTAATAATCAGAAACTCAAAATATTATGTTATCTGAACCACATGATTTATCTAAGTTGATTTGACAGAAGAAAAAATGTTATGATAACAAATCATGATTTTTTTTTTTTTTTGCAGTGAGGTAACTGAAACTGGCGCTACTTTCATCTCTCTGTTTCCAGACGCAACTGGCACTATCTTGCATTTCAGTCATCAACTGTTCTGAAATTATTATTATAAATCATTCAGAAGAGCAAATCTTTTATAAATAGTTTATTTTAACCTAACTTCTGAGTGAATCGGCATTTCATTCCTGACTTCATTGCATCACTGACTTGTGTGCAGTGTTGGGTAAGTTACTCTAAAAAAGTAATTAATTACTAGTTACTAATTACCTCTTCAACAGTGTAATTAGATTCCTGTACTAATTACTCTCTCTAAAAAGTATTTAATTACTTTTAATTACTAATTACTTTCAAAATCCCATATCAATCTCAACGAGCTGAATAATACAAGGGTAGACATGAATCTTTTAATTCTTTCAAATAAATACTATTAAATTGCAATTATTCTTAAACTTAAAAGGTGGAGAAGGTTACATTATAAAAACAAACCTTTTAACATCAGGCAATACATTTTGACGTTAAACCCTTGTTGTCGGATCTCATGACATTTCACACTTTCACACATATTTTACAATAATTCATATGAATTTGTTCAGGTCGTACAATTTAGACACCTCATAAAATGCATACGAATCGCTATGAGATCGGATTGATCTATACACAGTATTTACCTCAATTACATCAGAAGTAACTGTAATTAAATTACTGATAAATGAAGAGTAATCCCTTACTTTACATTTTCAAGGGAAAAGTAGTTAAATTACAGTAACTAATTACTTAGTAATTAGTTACACCCAACACTGCTTGTGTGAAGGTTTGATCATGGCTAATTATTTAGTCTGGCAGGACCCTGAAATTTGTGTTTTTTCCTGACGAATGTCTTGTCCTCATTAGAAGTCTGGGAGGTAAGTAAGCAAGACCTGATTTATGTCTACTTCCCGGACACACCGAAAGGTTTCGTCACTCATTTGCCACCCAGTATTATAAACAAAGGGGTGAGAGTCTTTTCCACAGGTCACTCAGAAACTGTGTGTCTGGACACGGCTGCTCTTTTTCAGACTTCTGTTTCACTCGGACTGGAATCTAAATCTTTTTCTCGTACTCCTTGCTGTGTTTGGGACTGTTGGCTCAACATAAACATGTAAAAACAGCAAGTCCATCAATAACTTTCTCCAGAGATTTATTGCATACAGCAACACTCACTGGCTTAAATTTAGCACATAGTCGTCCAGCTGCTTCTGGTTCTTCTTGGATTACAATATATTGGCGTAGTGGTAACAAAAATAGCCAACACTGATTTAGGATCAACTCACAACCAATAAAAAAAAAAATAATGGCCTGGAAGTGCTTGCATATGCACTTCATTTAGGAACTGACATTTTTAGGAAATTAATTAAATTGAAATATGTTACTTCCCAAAGATTATGTTAGTAACCAGTCACCATTGACTTTGCTTTTGTCCATATAATAAAAGTCAGAGAAGAAACAAAGACATTTTTCAAAGGTGAACTATCCCTCTAATCTTCCTTAAATTCTTGTCCATTTTCATTTCATGGTCCTGGACTTCGTTCCATCTAAGGCTAAGATTCCTGCCGATGTTATGACAAAACAAGCAGATTTAACCCATTAGTGTGATTAAGATACAGCCAACTACTCTGACTGACATCCCAACAGAGAAACATCTCACACAAATGTGTCTACAGACACAAACATACTGACACTGTTTAATGGTAATTGTGGGCATAATCTTGTGTTGAGTCAGAGAACAGCTGTGTTTCATAAAAAAAAAAATACTCTGAAGTGGTGTATTCACCCCAATCTCCTCAGGTCCCCTTCCCTTCCTGTGTGTCAAACTACGCTCCTCAAGGACTCCACAAAATCAAATGTGGTTGACTGACTGAGCTTGCATTTATTTGTCCTACAGTGCTATCAGTAAATCTCTGCACAAATGGGCCTGATATGGTGTGATAGAATCAGGGAGGGGAACTCTATAGTGTATCATGACATCTCTTGGGATAGTTTGCACAGCTGTGCTGCTGTGAGCATGTAGCCATGCAAATAGCATACATGAAATTACCCGTAGCAGATCTGGACAGGTGGAGCTGGGGAAGGCTAACTCTGAGGCTGCAGGACCAGCTTACAGCGAACAATGAACCATAAATGTTGAGCAAGCAATCTCATTGGCTGCTGATGCAACCGAGACCAATCAGCTGGTGCCATATAGTAAACAATAGCAGCTAACAGATTACATTAACCCTTATGCTGCATTAGGGACATTTTTGGTCTTTTGCAGTTTAATTTCTTTGACCATTTTGGCTGTTTTAATGCAAATGGTATGAAATTTGGCAAAATTGTGACTTTTTGGATACATGTAAAAAATGTGATCCCATTTTGCAAAATATGTATAACACACACTGTGTAGATCAAATAGTAACACTCAGCACCATAAAGACCAAAAATGGCCCATTGAAACCCATTAAAACGTTGTTTAAATCTGAGGCTGCGTCAGTAATACATGAAACATGATTTTTGCACAAACATCCTTTCATTTTGAAGCAAAAGCATTATATTTGCATTATATAGTGTATTCCACCAGATGACGTCACTACATATGATATTTATTCCCTATGGGTGGAAATGCACCTTATTTTAGGCAATAGGCAATGTTTAATAGGTGGCCATTTTTGGTCTCTAACGCGCTAAGTGGGATTTTTTGCAAAGTGGGACTGTGATAATCCAAATCTAAAGTTTTCTCTTTGCATTTAGTTTATTGAAAATAATTGAATTTTTGTGTTTTTTCCTCTTATACAAATCGATGGTTTCGCAAACAAAACTGGTAATTAAAGGGTTAAAATCCTGAAATTGAATACATTTTTGGTAGTTATGATGAGGACTGATGCTGGTTAAAAGATTTAACTTGGTAAAAGTGGAAAATAATAATAATATATAATATTTTAGGCAATGTTTAATATGTGGCCATTTTTGGTCCTTAATGCACTCAACGGTGTTAAAAATCTAATGTAGCACAAGGGTTAATGACCTATCAGCCTGCACCATCTAGAGTTTCATGACAGATATTTGCAAATGAAACATGAATTAAAGTCATGGTTTGCATGGATGCCAACCAATAGTCTCTTACTTTGAACGACACTTTATTTGTATGACCACAATGGAAATTCCCTCTCTAGGTTCTTTAGTAATTGTTAGTCCATTTGATCTTATTTTATTCTTTTTTTGTCATGGTGTTTCTGCAAGTCTCTTGCTGAGATGGTGAAAAAACTCTCACACATCTGCTGCCCTCTGGGCTTTCACACTGTGAGATTATTCCAGCTACTAAGCAGCTGTTCTATATTTTAACCTTTAGCTGATGATCCTCTGAGATTTCATTCCAAATCACTCAGCTATTTACATCTTGACGAGCAGAGCATGGTGTGAAATACCTCACGGGTCAAAATAGTTGACAGTCTTGTTCATTTTTCTATTAAACTCAATTTAAGTCAGAATATTGTTTGGGGCAAGTGGTCTCTGAGGTAAAAGATGTCATGTAACGATCTGTCAACACACAATTAGTGGTTTTCTTTTCCTCTATTCCTCTCTAGGAATGAAGCCTTTCTTCTTCTTGTCTCTTGTTTGTAAAGTTTAAATATTTAACATTTTACAAAAAGGTCTGGTAGAGAGAACACCTGCCTATATGTAATATTAGTAGATGTTACCTGTCAAACATCCACAACATCTGATAAACCATTTAGTGGCATAATAAGTGAAGTGCAGAAAAGAGTCACTCCTCCAGAGACCTGTTATCATCTCTGAAACTCTCAGACATTTGTGCTATCTGGCTCACAAGGCCTATCCCAAAACAGCCCTCACTATGAAGTCATTCCACTCTTGCATACCTAGTAACTGCACAAAGGGAATGGATTCATTTGCACTGTGGGATACATCACAACTGCCACTAATAAACAGCATGTGAGTTGAAGGCTAGTCAGGTTGCCTGGGCAACTATTACATTTTGCACTTGCTGAATGCTGACGAGTTGTGTACTGATATCTGTATCAAGAAAGAATGTATAAACTAGCTGCTGTTTGTATATAATGCTCAGCAATCATGTGTATGTTTGCAAGTGATGCTTGCATAATGTTGAGTGATTAATGTGTTTAGATGCCTCTTAATTTGACTTTTGCACTCAGTAATCCCCAAGTTCTGAAAGTAAGCTATGGGTTGAGTGGCTGTAGGGCTGTATTTAGGTGGAGAGTTTTTATAAACTATATTTAAGCAACAGAACACAAGCAGATAATCACTTCTGCTGATATTCAGACCAACAAAACAATTGCAAATGTTAAAAAACATTTGCTTATTTCTTTGGTTTATTTTATCTCCACCAATAAAAAATAGTTCCAAATGAAGCTGATTTAACTGTTGAACCTCTCTGAGCAACAATGTTTAAAAGCAACACCTAGTAACTTTTCCTCTGTGGTCGCCCTACAGGTTGGAAGCGGAATTGTCCATTACGGCTGTTGTAAATAATTTAGCCTATACCGCCACACACGCGCATGCTCTCCGTTTATCCAGCACCACCATTGGAATCATGATGACAATTCAAAAGCTACCCGGCTGCTAGGCATCTAACATCCAGTTTGTAGTCTACTGTCAAGTACGCTTCACCTATCGGCAATTGTAACGCTTGCCGTAAAGCAAGTCAAATTTGTAGTTTTCTAAAAAAAAATCTCATTCGGACTACAGAAACGCAACCCGATCTGACAATCTTACATAACGTAGGTATATCAGATAAAGGACCGCAAAGCGTGACATAAGTGCATTTCACCATTTCACGACTTGAACCACTGAAACAATTTTGAAAACATTATTTTAAGGTAAAAAATCGGTAACACTTTATTTCGATAGTCCACTTTAGACATTCTACTAACTATAAGTAACTTTTCAACTACATGTCAACTAACTGTCATTAGAGTATTAGTAGACTGTTTGCTTAATATCTGCTAACATTTTATTTTGTTGGTCCCCCAACAGACATTCAACTGACTATAAGTAACTTGGCGACTACAAGTAAACTTATTCTCCTAATCCGAGCCCTAACACCTAACCATAACAGTCTACTAACAGTCTACTATAATATACTAATACTCTAATGAGAGTTAGTTGACATGTAGTTGAAAAGTTACTTATAATTAGTAGAGCGTCTAAAGTGACTATCGAAATAAAGTGTAACCAAAAAATCTTATTTAGTGTTGTTTTAACAATTGTTTGAATGAGTGAAGCTGCATCCAAAGTCGGTTAAAAAGGTATATGCTACGAATGTGTATGTAGTATGAATGAAATCTGTACGTATTACATCCCCATATTGTCATGTGACTTACATTTGTCTGAAATCGCATGAATCTATTTGACTTGAAACCTACTTTTGTGACCATTAAAAAGTACATTCTATTGTATGAATGTGTGTACACAATAAATTAAATTTGGACGTACTATATCCGCCATGTTGTCATTGTCATGTGACCTACAGCATCAGTTGCGTTGCTTCACTGCCATTCACAACTTCATCGAACATCGAATGCACACTTCAGAATCTTGGCATAAGTAAGGCCATCAAGGTACTTTTTGCCTATACTGTTTGTCGAATGCTATGTATTCGAACATGCTATGCTACAGCGTGTTGTTTTTGAAAAAGTAATTACTAAGCGACCGTTACAAAGTATGTTTTATTATGAATGTGGCATTAATATAATTCGGAATTACTTACATTCGTTATGCTGTCATTGTCATATGACCTACCAGCAATACACCTACCACCACTTGAAGCAACACAGTCTCATGAAGATGCGTATCTATACCACGAGTGTCATTTCTCGTGGCATTTATACGCCAAAAGTGTTTTTTTCGTGTATATGGTACGCACTAAAAAACCCTGGGTTAGGTTTAGGGGGGAGGGGGGTGGGGAGTTCGTGCGTATTATACGCAAAAAAGTGCGTATCATATGTACGCGAAAATCGCGTGCCAAATACACGCAAAAACTGTTTTTGGCGTATAAATGCCACGAGAAATGACATTCGTGCCATAGACACGAACTTTCATGAGATCGGGCTGCTTGAAGGCAAGCCTGCAACCTTTAGCCAAAAAAGCACAATGGCTAATGCTAACGGTGCGTGCGGCGGTACGCAGGGAAGGAGACCAGAGTCCTTTTTTATGGATGTTAATAGTGAAGAGGCATCACTACACTGAATGAACTGCTTTTGTGTGGAAATAGCTTATCATTTAATGAATCGAATGACTGTCCACTAATCAGGGACGTGCACAAGGGGGTTGCTCAGGTTGCCCGGGCAACTGCCCATATGCCCTTCTCGACTCAGGTTGCCCTTCCGAGGAAAAAAAAAAATCGGACATTGGATGTAGAATTTCACGTAGGCCTAGACAAAAAAAAAAAAATAAAAATCGCAAAGCCTCATTCACTTCCATTCGGGCACTGAAAGTGAAAGTCAAACTGTTTACGTGGCTGCAGTGCCGCACGCGACCATAGACTGCACGCGACCGATGCGTATGGTAAGACACCGCAAATTACTCAGGCCGCGCCTCCATCTCGTGTCGCGCGCTAATTAATGTGTACGTCCGAAGTCCATGACAAAATGAAACGAAACTATCCTTCTTGTCACGAAAAGAGGAAGAAAAACATGAGAGTGAATTGCGGGAACAGCAGTCAGGTAAACTTGTGTTCTCTCCTCTCTAGTTTGATGTCAGCAAAGTTTGATGGTTTTTGGTCTTGCTAACCTATCTGGGCAGGCAGTGCATCTCTTGCATCACTTTTTGCCTGACAAAAGTGAAAGTAAAATACCATTATTTATTACGTTTTGTTTTTGATAAACGACAAAGTGCAACAACAGTGTTTGTTTACTGCAGCTCGGAAAACAAAACCGCGTCGCGTGTGTTGCGTTCATATGCGCGTGCACGAAATGAAACTCGCATTTTTCAAGCAGACATGTGGAGACCAGAAATACTGTACAATACGTGAATGATGGCACTGCCACTCAAAGTACCTACACATTATAAAGACACTGATTATCTAGTCTCAGTGTAGTTAAAAACTCTAGTCTAAACAACTGCACTAATTATGCAAGATAGAAACCAATGCAGGCTATTGACAATTTGACGTTGACTATTGATTTATAGGCTATATTGAATTTAAAATGATGATTAGCTGGACATTCTGGTCAATATGAATACAAATCCCTCAGTAAATAACCATAAATTAAGATTTGCTTCAACATGCATAAAAAATGTAAAAAATAAAAATCATAGGCTACTGATTCCGAAAATACCCAGGCTGTAGAGTGAACCAAGCTAATCCCAAAAGCCAAAGTTCAAGGTTGTAGCCTACTTTATTATTTTCTTCTTATGTTTACGTTAATGTTAACTTGTTATCTTAACATTCTATAAAAATGCTTTATTCAGTAAATATTGTTTGTTTGAACCTCATTCTGTTCCATATTGTTGTACTTATTCTTTGACTGTTTTGTTTAAAGGAGGGAGGATTGTATTGGGCGGTATTGAGTGGCAATGGCAAATGGTTTACATGGCTCACGGCATCACAGATCAGGTACTGTAGAGGGCCCCTTAGCAGAATTTTGCTTAGGGCCCCAGGGGGAGGTCAGGATTGGCAAAAAAGGATTGTATTTTTTCCCGAAATCTAAGCGTTTTTTTTATTTTATTTTTCGAGTTTTTCCATTCAATCCAGATTATTTCTTTTCAAATAAATAAATAAATAATAATAATTTAAAAAACAATAAACAACAATATGAGGAACTCTTTTGCTCATTTGTCTCATCTCTGACATTTTGCAATCTTTATAAATAATAATAAGACTATAAGATGAGGCATTGCGTTTGGACATAAACACGGCCAGATAAGGCAATTTGGAAGTGGACAAATTCAACTGAATATATTCCTTCATATAGCCCGTGAGGGGGGAAGAGGGGGGAAGAGGGGGGGAGGTGCCCTTTTTTCAGGTCAGAGCAACTGCCCCTCAAAATTCCTGTGCACGTCCCTGCCACTAATCTTCAACATGTTTTACGCTGAACAAAACTTTTGTTGGGAACGATACGTAGATTTTAGTATGATAAAAAGCTATTTATAAGCTTTGTGCCTATGATGATATAACGCTTTTTAATGAATGATATATATAACTACATACAAATTTAATAAATTAAATATCTATTCAATTACAATGTTTAGTGTAATCTTAAACTTAGTTTTACTTTGCAGCTAAAAGAGATATTCACACATTTTTTGGTGTCAGGAGCCAATCGGTCTGCGTAAAGTCGATCAAGCAACCTCTGGTTGTGACACTTTACTGCCATTCACAAATTCTCTCACGTGATCTCAGGTGATCTGTGAGTATGCTCACTGCAGTCCATTGGACATGTCATCAAGGCTACTTTATGCCTGCAGTTTATGAATACTGTCTGTGAAGTAGGACATACTCACATATTATTAACTTACAAT
This sequence comes from Pimephales promelas, assembly GCF_988280905.1. NCBI lineage: Eukaryota > Metazoa > Chordata > Actinopteri > Cypriniformes > Leuciscidae > Pimephales > Pimephales promelas. Next base: position 22,228,798 of record NC_142769.1, read on the forward strand.
ACAGCAGGGAAGTATGCATATTCAGATGTAGTAACTTGTTTCGTATCTGAATGAATTAGTGTTTTGAACAAATCTGTCGGATAAACGATTAAATTACTTAAAGACCTACTGCAGTAATGTAACCTGCAAAAGTAATAAATGAACCCTCTCATAAAACTGAATGCAGTTGAGAAAGAGATGTTGGTGCACTGATTTAAGGTTTCTGTTGGCAAAAAGTTGAGTACAGCTGTCAGTGTCAGGGATTAGTTAGACATGTCGATTATCTGCCTGTTAGTCACACACACAGGCATGGAACTCTGGAACATTGTCATTCCCAAGTTGTTGTTTTTTTTTTTTAATTCACCTGTATTATGGTTACTAAATATTGTTTCGGTCATTCTCATTGACCAATCAATTGCTTGTTGGTGGGGTCATGAATGCTTAACCTGTGTTGAGATGTGTTGTGTGTTTTTTCCAGTGCCATCGCTATAGTGGGGTGAAAGGTGGCAAACAGCCCCCGCCCCCAAACCCAAACCCTAACCTGTGCTGGGGCCCCAGAGACCCCAGCTGGTTTGTTCACTGTAGCATCTGTTACATTAAAGACACAACTGACTGTTAGCAGCTTATCTATACATTTACTAAATATCGCATTCAGCTTTCAAGAAACAATTGTCGTTAAGTAGCCACACAAACATCCATCATATCAGTGACTGTTTAAATCTGTGACTGAATACAATGCACGGTTTATCCATTTAAATAGCTGACTGGGAATCTCCTTACCTGCATAGAGATTAAGTGGTTGTGAATCAGAGGTTGACTATGTTCATTGAGAAGCATAAAGATGTGGTACATGCTAAAGAAATTTCTCTGCAAGCTGAAACTTGCCATTTGAGGCTCTGGGGCACTTTAACAATCATCGTGCTCTGGTGCTTATAGTAGAGTTGGCATTGCTTTCTTTTCTTCTTCTTCTTCTTTTTTTTTTTTTAAATAAAAGTGCCCAGAGACAAGAGATATAATAATGCCTGGTCTGTGGTTTGTATGTGATAATCCATTGCAGTTGATAGGAGTTATTTTAGGGACTGTTTCCATGGTCATGGTTGGAATCTGAGCTCAATATAACTACAGTTATGTGTTGAGCTGTGACCTGTTATTGTGATATATTTCTACACATCTTTGGTGACTATAAAATAACAAATCAATGAGTGAGCGGGGAACAACCTAACGTGGGGTTAGTTGTAACACTTGTTTTAAAGACTTCACACATGCTAGCATGACAAAACTTAGTGTATTTACTAGTTGCCATATCAACACTATATAAAAAATATTGCACCAAAATTCAGAAATCTTTGGAAGACATCACTGAATATTTATTTAACCACAGCAAATTTCTTAAGTTAGTTTTTCATCTCTGCTTTTGTGTTTAATTAAAATTAGACAAATCTGATATTATTTTAATCTTATATCTGTTATTTAATAGTTTATGTGTAACTGCGTTACAATATGCCCCATTTAGAACTTTTATCAATTTTGAGAAAACATCAGAAAAAGGTTAATAAAGAGAGTCAATGTTCAGAAATTATTAATTATTATGTTTTAACTATGCTGTAAAGCTGTAAAAGCTTTTTTTTTTTTTTTTTGAGAAAATATTTTTTTCGTCTTGTATTTTTTTTTTTATTAGATCGGATTTATGGTAATCTGTCATGGTCATGTTACAATGTGCCCCTCACATGCTACAATGTATGGGGCATGTTGTCACATTTCACTTCGAGAAAAGATTTCAAATCAAGAAAAAAAGCCTACACTGTAAAAACTTGAAACAAAACCACATAATTGTACTTGATATGTATGAAATGAATGTGGGTAAACAATAAATACTCTGAACCAAAGGTCTTTACAAACTGAAAAGTCAAAAAGCGTTAGGTTGTACCCTGCTCTCCCCTTATACTCAAGAATGATATGATGTCTGTAACCACTGAGCATCTTAAAAACTCCAGAATAGAAGCGAGTGAACCCAAACAGAGTATTTTTACTTTTGTCAAATTTTGGTCATTTCCAATCATTTGAATCATAGGCCTATTACAACCCATGCAGCACAAACCAAATATATGATATATTTACAAGAGGAATGTTTCGAACAATCTTTCATAGTAATTAATAGGCTAACGACGCTATAAAGAATCAAACTCTGACAAACAGAAATCACATCTGCCTGTAATGTTGCCTGAGTTGTTTCCATCACTGTAAATCAATGTAGCAGCCTATTTTGTTTTAAAAGCCTAAATTGACGTGTATCCAACCGTGCCAGACTATCTGGATTTCTCAAAACAAGCCTCAGCAGATTGAGCTGGACCTAGGCTATATGAAATCCATTTTAAAAGATTAATACCTCTGGAAGTCATTTTCTAATTTACACTCAGGTAGGCTATAGCGCATGCTTCAACTTGAACTTTCTGTAGGGTCACAAAACAAGAACAATTAAGTAGCTACATGAACGAACTACAGCTACTTGAGCACTTACACGTTGAATCGGGCAACATTCCGTTTAAGAGGGGCGTGTTTACTAGTTTTTCATCGGAATGTAGGCACACACTGGGCTGAGCTTCAGGTGGACGCGGCGGCACGCAAAGCTCATTCACATCAATAACTCTGACAAACGCTGGATCCTCGCAGACGCGCGCGGGCTGCTGGACGGGTAACTCACAGCTACATTGTTATGCTTAGTGCATGTCTATGTGTTACACACTCACAGAAGATGTGTAGCCTATTGTAAACAAATATTTTTTCATCATGATGTTTTCATCTGTTTAATAATAACAAGACACAGCAATTTCTGGAATTACTGAGTTTCAACTTTTCTTTATCCGCCACATTCATGCAATTCATTTATTTAAAGGTTGTCACTGCGTTTAATGATAGCCTGTAATGCGACAGAAATTGACTGTGACTTAACGATTATTAATTATTACATTATAATGTTTTGTATTGTATCCTAAAAAAACATCGAGTTATTTATTATGACTCATAATGTTTGTGCAAAGATCAAACGCAATATTATCTCTTCTCAGATGATGAGTGAAGGAAGGGAATCAAGGGTTCTGACCAAAGCGCCGTTATTTTAGCTCAACGAAAACGGATGTGTGTGATTGAGAGGCTCAGGTAAAGTTCACCTGAAGACGATTTGAAGTCTTGCGCTTTTCTGCTTGTGAGGTCGGACTCTGGACACTGATATGAAACTGAAAGCGATTCAGAGGTTTTCTTTGTGAAACAGCACCTTGCAATCATGGAGACGCGAGAAGAACCTTAATGCAAAAGCTGAGACGCTTTGAAGCAGCCTCTATTGGTTTTCAATGATTCGTTTCTGTGTTGAGGATTATGTAGGTTTCTGTAAACAGCTCATCCTCTTTGAGTTCAGCGTTTGAGAAAACTTCAGGAAAAGCAGAGGAAACGCTTGTGAAGCATGGATGCAATTAGGTTTCCCGACCTTTTTGATGAGAAAAACGATTGGGATCACACACCTCGTGGTCTTTACTTCATCAGATGAGCCCAATTTTAGATCTCCAGCGGTTTTAAGGCGTGACACCTGTGACGAAGACCTAAAATGCTGAAGTCAAACAACAGGTATGTGGATCACCTCTACACTCTAAAAAATGCTGGGTTGTTTTAACCCAATTTTGGGTCAAATATGGACAAACCCGAAATGTTGGGTTAAAAATGTAATGTAAAAATTTAACCCAACGGCTGGGTTAGTCCATATTTGACCCAAAGTTGGGTTAAAACAACCCAGCATTTTTTAGAGTGTACTTATGGAAACACATTGACCTTGATCATCTCAGACATCCCCATTTATTTATTTGTTGTGATTACAGCCAAATTTTATTTTAGCCACAGATATTAAATTAACTTTGCTCTTGTTTTTTTTCCACAAAATCACCATACTATTGAACGTTTTTAATATTTTCAACAATAATATATAGCTTTTCAGCACTTCTGGCAATTTTCAAATCTAACACCAGATCAGAATAATATCATTATAAGCTTTGCATTGCTGGTGGCTGATGCAGTTTTAGGTTATTCGTCTTGTTAGTAGAATTCTTGGTTGTTCAGAAAAATAATTCTTGTGTAAAATGGTCTATTCCTGCATCCAGGAAACAGCTGTTTAATCTAATCTTTAAGAGGAGAACAGTTTACTGTTCACATAAACTTGAGGTGCTTCGGCATGACCCATAAACAGATTTAAGACTCCAGTTATGTACAGATTTAGCACTTTTGTGGTTTGTCTGCCAGAAACCTATGGTTGCAGAGACCCATTTAAGGTTTCTTTCATGTGGCTTCATATGGTTTAAATGTGTACAGTATTCACACATTTAGCATTTCAACCCTTTTTAATATGAAATCACATAGTTGTTTTTTTATCACATGCTCATTGGAGGCTCAGGTTTATGTTCTTACCTTTAGGCTACAACAGCAATCAAAACCATCTAAATGAACATCATTATTGTCTTTTAGCTATAGACTCCTTGACCCTTGACAATAAACTAAGCTCTAAATTGCTGGACTGTTAAGTGCAGGTTGTTAGATAATTATGAAGCATTACTTACAGTCTGTATATCATTTTTATCTTGTTTATTAAGTGTCTATGATTGGGAATGGGCTTGTAAGATGGATTTCATCTAGGGCTGCAACAACTAATCGATAAAATCGATTATAATCGATTATGAAAATCGTTGTCAACGAATGTCATTATCGATTAGTTGGTCTGATTACGTCACGGGGATTGTTTACATGGAACATGCGCTTCTTACATGCGCTTCATGAGGCACACAAGCAGTCTCTCTTCCTCGCCGCTCTTCCCTGTCTCGCGCGCGTAACACGGACGGTTTGGAGCACATTATCTTCTGTCTCGCATGCACGCTCTTGATTCCGTGAGTTTGAACTAATTTGCGGGCATCAGGAAACCGCTATCAATATGCAGCATACACGAAAATCATTCACCTTAAGGTAAATTCGCCGTTTTGAAACCAAAATAGGTGACCTACGTTAATCGTGTATACTTTATACTATATGAAGCCATACTATAGTATAATGTGAGATAGAAATGTATATTTAAGTCATTAAATTCAAGTTAACCTAAGCTTTTCCCTCCACTGCGGCTGTCAGTCATTCTCTATTCGGTGTTCAAACAGCGCGTCGCGTTACAACAGTTAACACATGATGATCTCTTTCCAAGATGATTCAATGTTATTATTATAATTGATCCGTAGATAAAGGTCTATGATGGTTTTTCTATCTTGCTAGACTTTTATTGCTGTAACTTAATCACTTTCTACTGAGTGTCTGTTAGATCACAACACTATAGTAGAGTCGGCGCAGTATAATTGTTCTTCACGTGCACAGTAGCCTTACTGAAATTTAAAACTGTTAAAAGAAAAGTCTTAATAAACTATTGCATAGATACTGTATAATACACAGTCTTGGTGCTTTTAACTTTAATGCGGCGGACACTGAAGAGCTGCGCGCCGCCCTGTGACTCCGTGTTGCTTCAAGCGCAGCATTCAGCGCTCGCGATGCGCATAAGCACTTTGTGCAGCTCTTTCATGATCATGTCATAATAATTTTGCGCAATGAAAGCTTATTAATAGCCTTTCTTGTTCTGTCCTATCTATTATATTTTGCTTCCTCACTAAACAGCTGTGCTTTACATTTAAAACAGTTGTGCATCTGATTTTTACGATGTTTTTCATGAATGTGTAACAACAATACAAAGAGCAATGTGTAACGTTTTACCAGAGTTAGTGCTACACTTATTGTCTCTTATTTGTTCCCCACTAAGGAATGCTTTTTTCACTAAATGTTCAGATTTTATAAAATTATTGTGCACTTGTGATATTTCTAGGCTAAGTTTTGCTGAGTTATCCACTAATCTAGTTTACAATAGCATTTTTGTCATAGGTTATGGTAATATATATTTTTTATTTGTTGTTTTTCTTTATAATGAAGTTGTCTGTATTAAGTATATTGTTTAACACACAAAAGAGTGTGGTTTTTAGGGTTTTATTTTGTTATAATAAACAAAAAAATGGAATATAATTTTTTATCCGATTAATCGATTAATCGAAAAATAATCGTCCGATTAATCGATTATCAAAATAATCGTTAGTTGCAGCCCTAATTTCATCATACTATTTTTTTGAAACAGTTCTTTATGTGAGTGTATTGTTTATATTTTACCAGTGTCCACTCTAAGTTGACATTAAAATAAACCTTTAGGTCCATAAGCACACGTTAGAGGAAAATTGTTTGTACACAAATCTGTGCTGGAGAAATGAATATTGTGGGATGTTTACATCAGTTCACATTTCACATCACATTTCAAAGTCATAGTCATTGCAACAATGCAAAGACAGTTGGGCTTTAGCAAAGCTGTAAAGAGTTTCTGAGAAGTTGCTCTTTTGATGAGTCAATCGTTGTGTGGTCTCTCAGTATTATGACCTCATTGGTGGGAGTTAGACTCATCCTCTAAAAATGCACATAAACATGTTTTCTCAGTGATTTGTTAATGTATAGCACTGTCACTCTTTGTTGTCATGAATCAATTGTCTTTGATGTATAGCAACACTTATACAGTAAGCCCTGAAGTCGCTGTAATTTTAAAGTCAAATGGCTTGGTTTGTGTGTGGATTTGGTGATTGATTTACATGATTTATTTTCTCTGTCTCCAGGAAACTGTCTCTGTGCCAGGCCCTCACCCTCATTACACTGCTGCTGTCTCCAGGTTGCCTGTCATCTATACCTGTAAGATAGTCCCTGTCGCATTTTCCTTCAGTTTATAGACTGTTTGCTTGTTAGCCTCTTATATATTGTTTTTAAGGACTGTTTTGAACAGTCAGTTGAGTATGGTCAGATTGGCAAGGCTCTCTGCCAAGGTTTTGCTCACTTTAACTAGAGAGTGTTTTCTTTCCCGTTGATTGCCAAGAGCAGAGCTTAATCAGAGCAATCGGGCAGACAATAGGGGGATTCAGAGACTGGGATGCCACCCTGTATTGCTTCCAAATTGCTGTTTACACACAATGCAGAAATGTGAAGATCCGAAAACATGCCGTTTGCCTCATGCTCTCTTTTTAATCTTTAAAGAACTATAGTTCACCCAAAAATGCTAAATTCTGTCATCATTTACACACTCACCCTCATGTCATTACAAATCTGTAGGACTTTCATTAGTCTTTGAAACAGATATGAAGATATTTTGGTAACACTTTACTTAAGCATTTTAATACATCATTTATGCCTAGTAATGCACCATATAATGCGTTGTAAGGTCTCATGAATAATTGTAACCACAGTTATTATACATTATAACATAGAACGTATAATGCATAACACAAGAAACAGCCAATTTCAGATTTGTGAAGATTATAATCCATTTTAACTTTGGTTACAATTATTTATGAAAGGAGATAAAGCATTATAACATTATGAATACCTTTATAATGCATTATACATAAAGGCTTTGAGAAAATGATATTTGTAATGAAATCTGAGAGATTTCTCCCTCTACACTATACTATGGTACATGCCATGCCAAACTTTGATGTTTCAGAAATTTCTAAAAGACATCAAGGAAGCTATATATATGAATAAAAGCCTAAGTTAATTCTGTTTATAATATGAATGTGCCTCTTCAGAATACTTGGAATAAACCGCTCGATTCATAGTCATTACTTTCCATGTTAAGTATCAAAGTTTTGGTGGAATGGACTTTCAGTGGAGGGACAGGTTTCATTAAAAATATGAAAGTGAAAGTCTTATGGGGTTAGAACAGCATGAGGGTGAGTAACTCATGACAGAATTTTAACTTTTGGTTGAACTAACCCTTTAAAGGAGTAGTTCACTTTAAAAAAAAAAAAAAAACTTTTGCTGATAATTTACTCACCCCCATGTCATCCAAGATGTCCACGTCTTTCTTTCTTCAGTCGAAAAAGACCCTTATTCATCGTCTGGTGTCGTTTAAAGCCCTATGAACTGCGCCGAAACTGTCTTTTGGACCTTGAACCGTTTGGTTCCCATTGAAGTCCATTATATGGAGAAAATCCTGCAATGTTTTCATCAAAAACCTTAATTTCTTTTTGACTGAAGAAAGAAAGACATGGACATCTTGGATGACAGGGGGTGAGTAAATTATCAGCAAAAGTTTTTTCAAAAGTGAACTACTCCTTTAAGTTTCACTGGTAACTATACAAAATGTTTGCATGCAACCAGTCCAGTCACTGGAATGACTTTCACTATCTGTATTAAAAACACAAACAGGACCTATCGAAACAGAAGGCCAACATGTTCATTTCAGAATTACGAATTTAATTTCCAAACAAAATCTCTTTCCAAGAAAAATACTTCAAAGTCAACTTGTGTTTTTCAAAATCTTGCCTTTGGGGGGAAGCTGGTGTTCTGAAGGTGAAAGGTCGATTTTATTAATCCGCCTTGCCCACGGGCCCCATGGAAGACTGTCATCAACACTAATTTGAGTCTTTTCTGTGGTCATGAGGGCAGTTCCAGGTCATTCTTGTATTGAAAATGATTGACGTCGGTCATAAAGCGCTATTGTGTCTGTGTGTGTTCAGTAATCTATTATTTTAACCCTCCCAGATAGACATCCTGACTCATTATCAGACTTTTATTCACCACATTTATTTTTTTATTTAGACTAAATCAGGTGGTCAGAATATTTTGACCATATTCAATGATCTCCTGCCATGATACCCTTATTAGATGAGTCCAACCAAACTTCTCTCTTTTTAAAAACACTTCTAAGAGTTATTCCTTTGGAACCGGTACAAAGCTCGGCACCAAAAAGCAGTCATATGTGTGCCAGTAAAACATCTCTTTAGGGATCAAACTTTGGAATGCAAGTTCAATGCTCTGTTTGTACTGCGAAATCAATTCATTTTGTTGCAATGTGTTTACACACCTCATGTGACTCTTGGTGTTGCTCAAATTAGATTTACGTGATATCATGGATGGATATTATTTTAGGAAGACAAACAGCTGCTGTGCATGAAGTGGTTTAACATGATAGAAGCAGAAAGGCATGCTCTACACACCGACATTACATTTACAAGAATATACACACACACCTTCAGGCGACGGTTAGGCCTTAAGCAACCTCCTCGTTCTTCACGGGCTGTTACTGCCTGTTTGTCTCGGATCAAAGCCAGCAGCGGATCTAAGAATGACAGAGTAATGTTATCCTTGAAGACTATTAGTGGTGGTCTGATAGGAATACCGCTTGTGTAATGGAAGCTGTTTGCAATAGAGCTAATGTGGCGTCCTCAGTCGCGCACCTGGGGAACACTCAAACACTTCCACAAATGTCAAGTGCGGTCTAGCATAGCCGATGAACAGGAAATGTTTTGGTGGCCTCTTATATCATGTGTCCTGAGGACTTGTGAGCAATAATTTTGGCTGTAAGCACAGGATAGCTTCAGTTTAGTGCTTAAAGTGTCACGAAACCCCGTTTTATCACTGTTCGTTCACACCACAAGACTCAAGAAATGGACGTGTAAAGCTGTGGAATTGTAGAGGTTGGGAAGAGAAGAGAAAACAACCAGTAAGACCACTAACAACTATCATGAACAAATCAAATAAACGAGCACTACAGTCTCTTAACAAATGGGCATGGCACACATCCGTTGAACACTTTTTTACTTTTTTGTCCATTCTTCTTTGAATTTTCGGTCAAGTTTTGTGTATCAGAGTAATCCATCGTGTCGTCGCATTCATGATCAGACATACTGTATAAGTGCCCTTATTTGCACATAGGCTATTTAATTTGAAGAAGACTTGATGTGTGCACAATCGTAGCTTTTTCTCGCTACATCTGAAGCACATACTTGCGCTAATTTACACAAAGGACGAATGATTCACATATTTTCTGTAGACAGCCTCGCAGTAGACATGGCACAATAACTGATTTGACCTTTTAAAGCACAATTTTTGTGACACAATAAGTACATTATATCCTCTATAATACCAAATAAAAGCCCAAATGACCATTAGTGATGAGGTTTTGTGAGTGGATAATCCAAATGAAAATCCTCCTGAAAAATACATCTTTGCTTTTTATTTGGATGCTCAAAGTTTTACGATCAAAAACGATTAAGTCTGATTCATATGAAATATTATTTGTTTGACCAAGTGTTTTAACCAAAAAATGTATGCTATGATCTATTTTGAATGCAACATTAAATACATGATTTAATTTACATAATTAAATTATGTGTTTAATGTTTAAAATTTTAATGAAATGGCTCCGAAAAAAAAACAAGGACCACCACTGCTCTCTCTTAGTTATTGTTCTGCAACCTTTCATGCACTTTCTTGTTTGCATATTTGCAGTCATCCCGACGAGTAGAGATGGGACGTGAGGGGCCACAGATGCGTAGCCAAATGCATTTCATGAATGAGTGGGCCTCGTGGGGCGGTTGGTCTGTGTGTTCGCTCTCCTGTGGTGGAGGGGCCTCTGTCCGTACACGCACCTGCATCACTAGGTGAGTCCACCACACCATCTTCTCTGCTGTCAGATAATGATTATACATACGTTCCCTTTAAGGGTACTCCAGCGACAAGCTGTTGTAGCCCTAAATGTTCAATTTTAGAAAAAAAAAAAAAAAATCAGACAGTGAAAAATGCAATAACACATTCTGTGTGAATGGCCTTTTGGTGTTCTGCTTGATCATGCACATGTGATTTGTTTATAACGTTAAATACACTAATTTGTTGCATCTGACATCTTTGTTGTTTTCTCTCTCTCTAGAAATCTGGTGGGAGGGCCGTGCCCAGGGGACACCAGGCAATACAAGATTTGTAACACAAAGGTGCAGTAAATTCTTTACAGTTAGAACAGAAAGTCTAAATATTCAGTCACACCTTATCCTCAGTGCAATTAGTTAAGTAATTCTACTCTGTATTTATTGCTTGGACCTCAAACATATCAGATGGTCTTCAATTTCATAACTTCACTTCATTATTATGTATCACTTACAAAAAAGGTGTGTTGAACTTGATTCACGTTAAAGTTCCCCTGTTTTGCTTTTTCGAATATTACCTTTCATGCAGTGTGTAATATAGCTGTTTGTGAATGTAAAAGGTCTGTAAAAGTTTTAAAGATCGAACAAAGTTATTGTTTCCTAAAAGAAACAATCGATTCTGAACTGCCTGAAACAATTAATTTCGAGCAATTGCAGTTAATACTTCCTGTTACTAACCTACATAACAATGTAACAAATTTGTTCTTCATTGGCTGCCTGCAAACGTTTACTTTGATCAACCCTCAAACACTGCGTTTGTAGCCTGGAAGAGTTTGGTCCGTGTTGTCAACATGTCGAGGAGATGCTACTGTATATTTAGTGCTGTGTGTGCACTTCAAAATGAGGAAGACTTAATTGCAATGGAATTGATATGGAAAATAGACGCTATTGTTCCTTTTCATAGTAATTAATAATAATTAATAATTAATTCATTACATTTATTCACCGCTTTTCTCACTCAAAGCGCTTTACGGGGGAATCTCCTCAACCACCACCAATGTGCAGCATCCACCTGGATGATGCAATAGCAGCCATGCACCAGAACACACCAGCTTATTGGTGGAGAGGAGACAGTGATGAAGCCAATTGGTGTATATGGGGATTATTAGGAGGCCATGATGGACAGAGGCCACTGGGCAAATTTGCTGGGATTTTTTGTGACCACAGAGAGTCAGGGCCTCGGTTTAATGTCTCATCCGAAGGCGTACACAAGTGCTGAGGAAGCACCCGGAGGTGAAATTCAGATATGGTTATGGCTGTTTAGTTTCTGACACACTCTATAAGCGGTAGACCAATCACAACAGACTGACCAAGCAGAGAAAGCTCATGGAAAGGAGGGGTTTAGAGGGACTAAATCTTCAATCAAACCATTTTCAGACTCTTTGAAAATTTTCAGACTCTTTGAGAAGTGACGTGCAATGTATGTTAAAAATTAGTAACTTTTAAAATAGCATAATTGGGGCACTTTTAACATTATAACATAACACCAAAAAAGCCACAAAAACCAAACAGTATTTGTACATGCAAATTGCTTTTTTTTAAAATGTAATTTACGGTAAGTCAAGATGCTATATTGACTTTGGATGTGCATGCTTTACTTGATCTACCACTATATTGATGTCAGGCAAACCGAAGTTCCATGAACTATTGTGCATGTAAATGTATAGATCATGGCAAAGACATAATGGCAAATGGCAAAGAATGGTTTTCATATAAAGTCCCCCTGTAGTCAATCATTTTATTCCTTAAAACTCATATTTAAAAGTTTTTTCCTTGAAAAATTGTCATGCCTTAAAATAGCTTGAAGGCAACTCTTCATTTAGTATACACAGTTCAATTAATTTATTAGCCCCGACTCCACTCACTCATACCACCTCAGAGATCCACTCATTGAGGATCACAAGTTGACGTGATTGGGTACATGGTAGTTTGTGACGTCAGAAACGCTAGAGATTTTAAATAGCCTTTTTGAGACTGTCTTTGCAGTTTTTTAGATATAATACTCAGCAATAGTGTTGACTTATGCTTTAATGTCTTATTAAAGCTTATTAAAAGATGAGTAAGCGGCCCTTCACTGTTATCTGCGATACCTTGAATTGTGTTGACATTTACAAATACAATATGGTGATATGATCCTGACTACCTCTGAATGTGGTTTAATTGAGAAGATCATAAATGATGTGTGTACCCCATTTACGCACTTGTTATTCCATTACCAAGGACAGATGTTAATACAAAGTTTAAATGGGGTCATTGTGTCAGCACTCAGATGCATGTGTTGTGTTTATCCTGAGTCCTCCAAAGAGGAATCTAATGATTTTGAAAGTGTTAATGAATCAGGGCTTTAGGAGCTTTAGATGTGTGCGTTTTCTCTCTGTAACATCAGGAGTGTCCTGTTGGCTCTATGGACTTCAGAGAACTACAGTGTAAAGCTTTCAATGACAGACCCCTGGTCGCTGGCAACAGTTACCATTGGACTACCTTTCATGGAGGTCAGTGAAGCATGACTCTCCTCTTTGAAGCATGTGTTGTGTTACTGTGTGGATTTCTCCTTCTGCTACGTGCTTATACTGACTGAAACCTGATTTAAACCTTGTTTTCAGGCTCCAACCCATGTGAGCTCAGCTGCCTGGCTATTGGACACAACTTCTATTACAACTTTGGACGGGTGCTCGATGGCACGCCATGCCAATCAGATCAGGGGACAGTCTGTGTGAATGGAAAGTGTCTAGTGAGTAGCTGTTTTTAAGTTTCATAGCTAATAATCACAAAGTGTACACCCTCACCGAAAATGTGCAGGTTTTGCTTTGAAGAGCTATTTCTGCCTATTCAGATGACATTTAAAAATGACTTTCGTTTTGAACTAGGAGTGCCTCTTATAAAAAAGTAACAATTTACCAATGAATTATTAAATAACTCAAAGTTAAAAAAGTAAATATATAATTTATTTTTACAGACAATTAATAGACAATAAAAAAAACAATAAAATAATTTAATTGACTAATAGATATATTTAACAGTCCTTTTATTTTTAAATGATCTATTTTAATTTGACATTTTTTTATAATTTAATTACTTAATGGCTTTTCATTAAAGGTGCTATATGTATTTTTTAGCGGCCTCTATCGGTGATATTTCAGATTGCAGCCAATTTTTACAAGAGTGCTCGCGCTCTTGCACGTGCTCGAACACAAGAGCGAGCACTCATGGTACCGTTCACACTGAGACTTTCAACACACCGGAGAAAGCATTATAAAACATGTTGGAAACTCATGTAAACTCAAACTGCAACGTTACAATAATAGGCTACTTTTATAAGTTTGACGTTGAACTAATGCTCCATGCTCGTACCATGAAAACGTTACATTTGTGGTGCTATCTAGCATAAAGCATTTCACTAACTATTCATGTATCTTTCACAATCAGCAATGTCAACATAGGTGAATGTATAGTATGATAACGAAAACGGTTAGTGAACTTGACTGAACGTGTCAGTGTAACAGTAAGATCGTAGGAAGTATCATTACTGTACTGAACATGTCTGGAAATGTCTATTATAAACAATATGATGGTAGTGGGATGAGTGACGTTAGACAGTAGATCTAGTACATGAAATAAAAGTTACATCCTAAAGCACCTACTTTTTGTTATTCTGGAACAGTCTTTTGTATTCATTTCATGTCACATATATGTTGTAGTTTACCTTGCTATTTTTTATTACAGTTTATCATTATTTCAGCATACCTGAAAACTTGTAATTTATCACAATAAAATTAGCGGAGGTCTCTCAATAATTCAAACGCTCTGCCGATGTTGATCCATGTTTCCGTCCTAAGTCGATCCGATTCACGTTTGGCCTGACGAGCTTCAGCAGATAAATTTTTGTTTTGTTTTTTATATTTATGTGGAATTTGTGTTGTGTGTTTTGCTTGAGGTTTTACCGGACTCATGTCATTAGCTGCAGTGCCGTCGCATAGACCGTATTTAAAAGGAGAGAGGCGCGGGAGCACACATGCACGTCATATCCGATGCATTTCGTAGAAAATCTGACCCGGAGACTTCACATAGAAATAGGAATACTGGCCTTCAGAGGTAATAGCAGAACCCGATAAGTGGATCATTGTAATGTGTGATTACAACCCCTTCACACACAGGCAATAAAAACGAATTAATTTTTGAAGGAAAGTTACATATAGCACCTTTAAAGAACTCTAGTAATATTTAATGCACTTCTTGCTGTTGGTAACAAAGAACTGAAGAAACATATTTATGTAAATCAATATGGTACAAGATTGTCATATATAAGTGTGTGTGTGTGTGTGTGTGTGTGTCCACACACAGACTGAGTAGTCCTAAAAGAGAAGCACATGCATAGTGGGGCCCAATCATTAGCAGCATGTGGCAGATTGAATCCATATGTGTGAAGCACACCTTTTGTGTGTGTGGTTTCCCCTCTGTGAGGCCCCCTCAATCATGGGAATGTGCCATTGAGAATCATTATTGCACAAACTGCTGAGATTAAGAGAGGATGGGTAGAGAAAGGCAAAGATAAAGATAAGGAGAGACAGAACAGGAGGTCACGCATTAGGAGAGTTGCACCTGCGTGGAAGGGAGTGCATGACTGGTCTAAAAAGAAAGAGGGGCTTAATCAAATCCTGCAGGAGTTGCTGAGGACAGTGTAGTCCTTCTACCTCTGACGTCTCCTCCTCCACCCCTGCTCTCAGGAGCTTAAACCAAACGTCTGCCTGAATGCTCGTGATCCCTGCCTGGGCCTCATGATCCTACTCTTGTTTGTGTGTGGTGGCTCAGAGAGAGCTCTCTGTCATTCTGCTGCCCATCTGTTTTCACCTGCCTCTGTTTGGACCTGTGGACCTACACACAAACACACACACACACTCACACTCACACACAGGACGGTGCAGCTTTACTTAAGGTTATCTCCTGTAGTGGAGGTTAAAGCACTAGCCTGAAGGCTGTACTACATTTGAGATAGTGGGTGACTTAGCCCAAGGGAAAGACATGGGCTCCCGTTAAGAGCAGCCGTGGAGAATATACACATATGGGATTCCCCTAGGGCAGGGTTTCTCAAACTCGGTCCTGGAGGGCCACTGTCCTGCAGAGTTTAGCTCCAACCCTGATCAAACACACCGGAGCAAGCTAATCAAGGTCTTCGGGATCACTAGAAAGTCACAGGTAAGTGTGTTTGATCAGGGTTAGAGCTAAACTCTGCAGGACAGTGGCCCTCCAGGACCGAGTTTGAGAAACCCTGCCCTAGGGTCACACATATGGAACCCAGCCCAGACCCGGTTCTCAAGAGTTCAGCAGATAAAGGCCTGGCGCCGGACGCTCCGCCATGTTGGGGCCGAGGGGTTTTGGAGGACTCTACAGGTTTTTCACTCTGGGGCAACAAGGGTGCACAGTAAGGTGCAGCAAGCCGACAGAGCCGGACCTCTCACTGCTTCTACACGTTTAGGGTGAGAACACGGGAAGAGACTGGCTCTACATGTAGGCTTTAATTTTTAGCAAACGTGTTAGCTGTCACCAAGCCTGCAGCTCTACAGATATCTGTTAGCGAGGAGCCACGTGCCAGTGCCCAGGAGCATGCCCACGTGCCAGTGCTCTCGTGGAATGTGCATGCAACCTGGTAAGGGCACGCCTTGTGCTTGGTAAGCCAAGGTTATGGCATCCACTATTCAGTGGGCCATCCTCTGCTTGGAGGCAGCCTTTCCCTTCTGGTCTGAGGTCCTGATGCTTCGAGTTCTGTCCACGTACATACGCAGAATACCAATCGTCCAGCCTCGAGGGCTCGGGACACGGTGGAGGATTCCACCTGATCCTGTTGATGGCCCAGGAAAGCATGGTCATCATCTCTGGATCCGACTCGGGCTCCAAGCCGTCATCTGCGGAGAAGTCTGACCCACCCTCCGATACAGCGATCAACATCTGATCGTCTGATCAGAGCACCAAACGAAACGACTGGTACACACCTCGAGGATGGTCCAGCACGTTCCTTTGGTGGCTCAGCTGGCTGCAGAGCGTGAGAGGGGTGAGGGTTCCGAGGAGGTTGGCTACCCGAATGAAAGTGAGCTCACCGTAATCTTCAGGTCTCCCGTGTCACTGCCCAAAGTAACCCTCTGAGGAGGATTGGATTGAGGCAGAGGCACAGGGACTCCGCTCCTTTGCAGGAACTAAAGTCTCAACCGCAGCTCCGAGATGGTCATTTTCCTATGGTGGGTACATGACGCATCCACGAGCAGTGCCTCAGTGTTTTCGAGGCCCAGACACACGAGGCAGCGATCGTGACCATCCTGTGACCCCAGGTAATGACCACATCCAGAAACACACGTCATCTTGAAAAAGACTACTTAAAAGACTATCAAACTATCTGTGTGAGTATCTTTATCTGTATCTTTTAGAGACTGCTTTCCTTAATGCTGAAGCATGCAGGGGAACGGTCACCGCGAACACAGACAGGAATGTGCACCTGTCTTTGCGCTGTTCTCTCTCGCTTGTCTTACCAGCCGTGAAAACGGCTGTTGAGCGCTCTCACCGCACACCTTACCAGCTGTGAAAACAGCTTTTTTTTTGTTTTGTTCAGTTTAAAAATAAAAAAAAAAGAGAGAGAAAAGAAGACCGCTCGTGCTGCTGTGCTGTTACGCCCGCACCAAAGTGGAGAGATCCAGAAGAGGCTTGCAGATTCACTCTGTGTTGTCTGAATACGAAGTGCTTGGCTCCGAAGCAAAAAGCTAGTATGCAATTTCACCAGCTGCTCGTAAAATACCCGCACTGCAAGGCTGCACAACTGATGAAAATGATTGCATGCCAATATGCATTTGCTTGTTTTAGTTTCACTCGAAGTAGTTTGGCCTCTCTAGCGAAATTCCTATTGGTCAGTCATGATCTACTTATTAGTGACTGATCGAACATTTCTTATTATCAATGTTGAAAAGAGTTGCGCTGCTTTATGTTTTTGTGGAAACAAATCCTGATACATGTATTTCAGGATTCCCTGCACAAGTGCAAGAGAACAGCATTTATCATTACAGCATGTGAGGCAATTTACAGTGTTAAATTAATTACACTTAATCCAACCACTCTGATTATACTTATGATTAAAGAAATCAAGTTGAAACTCTGAAAACGCATAAAATCAATACACATGCTAGAACAAATTGTGGGGAGATGAACTGATGAAAACAAACATGGTGCTATTAAAACGATGGAACGCATTTATTTTGAGGATCTTTAATCTTGGATGCTTCTCTCTTTAGTAGTGTCTAAATTTATTTCTTGGAAAATCTCCAAGATTCTGTAGACCATGAGCTGTTCCAGTTTTTATCAGGAGTGTTGAGGGATCAGCTTGTACTGTTGAAACAGAATGTGACGGTGCTTGATATTTTGGCATCTAATCGCAGGGTTTGTGTGTGTGTGTGTGTGCGTGTGTGTGTGTGTGTGCAGAAGCCAGGATGTGACTTGATCTTTGGATCACAGCAGCAGGAGGACGCCTGCATGGTGTGTGGAGGCCACAACTCAACCTGCCTTCATCACAGAAGTGTTTATCAAAGCAACGGGCAGAACAATGGTCAGCCATGAATCCAAATATACTCACTGACTCGGTAGAACAGAAATCAATAGTTTTATTACAACATTAATCTTAGAGGTGTGACTAAACCTTTGTGTGAAAAGGTAAAATCTGGCTTTTACTTGATTTGCTGCTCAAGAAGAGTTTAAACTATTATCAATGTTAAAAACAGTTGTGCTGCTGCTTAATATTTTTGTGGATTTGTGATACATTGTGATACATTTCTTTCAAGATTCTTTGATAAATAGAAAGTCTAAACGACTTTTTAAAAGACTGTTTTTCTGTAACAGTGTAAATGTCTTTACTGTCCATTTTGGTCAATTTAATCCATAGAAAACCATTTGTACTGACCTCAAACTTTTGAAAGGTAGATTAAGTGGATTCTTGCAGACATTGACCTCTCTTTCCCTTCTTTATCTTGTCATTCCTCTCTCTCCTACACACTTAAAGCACTGACACCTCTGCCTTTGAACTTCTCCACATGAAACAGAACCTCTTTTAAAAGCGTCCTTCACGCTGGCCGACCGAAAATACAGAGTGTTTACATCGGGGAAAACAAAGTCATAATACTGTCATTGTTAGGCTATCCGAATACCACTCTGTTTCTCCCTCTCTTGCATGTGGATTTCCAAGAGTAGTACAGATTCGAGGTTGCCAGCACAACGCTCTGTTAAGAGGGTCAAAAGTCAAAGGAGAAAGGAAAAGTTCAGCCTGGGTCGTAATTCTGGAGTTCAGTGCCTTCCAGCTAGACCAAGTCCATGTTGCGGCTGCAGCATGACACAGCATGGAAATATATAGTCTTTACGCACCTGTTGGAAATAACTGTGGGGTTTTTTTTTTCTTCAAATGGGCTGAGGCGCATTACTCTCTCATATGTGTTTCCCTGCAGGACTGTTTGGGTATAGTGAGGTCACTATGATCCCGGCCGGAGCCACACACATCAGAGTGACTGATAACAGCAGAAACTATCTAGGTTAGAGAACAGCCTTGCGTGTGATCTCTCCACCGGAGGTTTAGAATGTGTTTCTCAAAGCAAAAGTAAAAAAAAATGTGCACAGTGTGAGATTGAACTGTAGATGACTACAGACAAAAGCATTTACTTCACATTTATTAGTGCAATAAAAGAAGACTAATGTATGTTTTCACAATTTTCTTGTAGTAACAAAAGAGTTTGTGCACTGTATGACAATAATGCTGTGTAGACCAATGTTTTTAGCGGAAAAAATCACCTTTTTGAAACATTTTTTAAAAGCCCTCCAGAATGGGAGGTCTCAGTTTGTGATCAATGGGCACTGGAAGATCAATATTCCTGGAGAGTACAACATTGCAGGAACCAAACTGCTGTATCGCCGCTCTGCCGATACCTGGGAGAGTTTTGAAGTTCCAGGACCTACTCAGGAGGACCTGCACGTCATGGTAAGCTTCAGTTCATGATTCTTAATGCCTAGCAGCCCATTTGTGTTCATTGGTACTGATTTGATTGTAGGTCTTGTCAACTGATAAGAACTCTGGGATAGAATATGAGTACTGGCTCCCTCCAGACCGATACGCCCTGTACCACGGGAGAAGTCAACTCCGGCAGCCTCACCACACTGCAAACCACTTGCCATTCGAACCTCCAACCACTATGACTACCACAACCACAACCACTACTACAACACATCCAGCCACAAAACCTCTTTTCTGGGGTAAAAACCTTTCATTCCTGGTATTTGGGAATCTATCAAGCTTTTAGTATTTAGAAGTATTATCTGTGCTGTGAATAGATCTTGAGATAAAGTTATAGATTGAATGTTGAGTCCATTTGAAGTACCACATGTGGTGGTTAGTATTTGGCAGAAATGTCCCATTTGCTTGAAGTATAATGTTAGGAGCCTTTTGTATACAACTGTGATTTACGAGGTCATGATCTCAGGTCCCGCTGCTCGCTGGCCCCTTCAGCCCCCCTATCAACAGCAGCCAGTCCCACGTTTGGAAAGAGATGAAAACCGCAGGAACCGACGGCCTGAAATACATCAGACAGGTCAGAACTTTATCATTGCCATTAGTGTTATCACGATACCAACATTTTTGTAGTCCGTACCGATACCAGTACAATGTCACAGAACTCAACAATATTTTGGTACTATACTATGGGAACTATTTAACTATTTTTAAATAAAAAGTATGAATAATAATAATAATAATAATTAAATAATACATAAATATATCAAATATTTGTATATTAATTAAATAAACATTGCTTCAGTAAAATGGTCGAGATTTGAGCAATGTTATTAAAATGAAGAACAAAGAAATAATTACACTTTATAATGAACGTAGATTTTTTCCCCATCTGCTGATATATAGTTATCATTATGCATATCATCGCAATTCTGAATTCAATATGGTTGTCTTTCCCAAAACTTTGCAGTGTGTATACGCATGAAAAATAACTATTCGTGAGCTTAGAATTATAAGGTTCTATCTCCACTTTTGGTTGAAATTGAGTTTTTGACATAATCTGATCCATTAGGTGTTTATTAATGCTTGTGTGGTGTTATTTTTGTAAAAAAAAAAGATTAATAGATAAAGGTATAACAGAAGATGATACTACATTACAGTTTTGCCAGCTGGGATGTAAAAACTTTGATGCTCAATATCTCAGAAATACCCTAAACAGAGATAGAACCTTATAATTCTAAGCTCGCGAATTATTCAAATTGTAAATGGGTTATATACAGAAAGTGAGGAAAAGAGCTCTCCCTTTTATAATCACTAAAGCGGTCTATCAATCATTTAGTCAAAGACTTCATATATACAGAAAGACGGTTCACTCCTATTACTTATGAATGGGAGATCGGTCATCGTGCAAATATGGTGGTCCAACCTTCTAAAAGAGAGTAAAAAGAAATCGCTAGTTTATACCACTAACAAGGCACAAAATAGCCAAACACTAACGCAGTAACATAATGAGGCTCCATACATACAAAACGAAGCATTGAGAACTTTGTAAGTGTACAGACCGTTTAATAAGAAGATACTTTATAAAGACAGTTCACTTCGCGTATACAGACAAGGGCCATCTTGTAAAACAGACTCGACAAGTCAAACCACGAACGTCGTGCTGAGTGATCTGAACTGTATGAAGTTCAACGAACTTCTGAACTGTATGAACGTCGTTCGTGGTTCAACTTATCGAGACTATTTTCTAAGATGGCTCCTGTCTGTATACGCGAAGTGAACTGTCTTCATAAAGTATCTTCTTATTAAACGGTCTGTACACTTACAAAGTTCTCAATGCTTCGTTTTTTGGACCCTCATTATGTTACTGTGTGAGTGTGGGGCTATTTTGAGTCGTGTTAGTGGTATAAATTTGATGTTTCCCCATTCAAAGCGATAGGAGCTACTTGCATGACTGAAATAGATGCCCGAGAGAAGTTTCAAAGATGGCCACCGCGTGAAATTGCGTACATGTGCTAAGATGTCTATGATTGGCTATAATTCTCAGTGCTTCACTAAGAACGTTGTAAATAGAAACCTCTGAATATTTTCACAGAGCACACACAAAAGCACTGACTGTACACACAGGAGAATTTGAAAGCCCCTATCTATCTGTGATACTCTGTACTCCTGGTATTCCAGAAACAGTTTTGAAATTTCAGTATCAACTTGGTACCGTAGTGTCGGTACTAATGACAACACTAATTGCCATGTAAAATCTAACATACAATGCCAAACACATATTTTTTCCTTAAAGTTCATAGTTAATTTCCATTGTTGATTGTTGTTTGCAAGGATGAAACGTCATGAAACTGAAATTTGATCCTTTTGCAGGCCGCTGTGGGAAATGCCGCCGGGTTCGAGGGAAAGGTGAGCGCCAGAGACAGTACTGCCAAAAAGATTTTGGTGAGTTCAATCGTTATGTCTCCCAACACAACAGAAATTTTGGTTTAATGTACGTAATATATTGGATGATGACAATACATTTTTCTGCTGTGACAGTACTTCGAGCAAAAGTGCTGGAAAAAGTCTATCATGGTGAGGAGACCCGCTATGACGTCCAAATCATCCACACATACCGCAACCGTTATCGTCTGGAGCACCGTGAGTACCTGTGGGCCCCCAACAAATGTGACTGTCCCCTTCTAGAGGAAGGCCACCAGTACGTGTTGATGCTGCGACGGCATATAAATTACGAACGCACTCTCAATCGCATCCTGATAGAGAAGGACAGCTACGCTCAGCCTTATCGAGCACGTGAAGATGGCCTGCTGCGCCCCCTAGAGGAGCTTTGCGGTAACAGAGGTAGCAGGACTCAGTTTTGAGGTTAAACGCATTAAAGATCACACTTTCACTGCACGATTATTCTGAAGCTCAGCTCTTATGCCAAAAAAACAAGGCACAGACAGAAACCCTGCTCTGATGCTGATATACTGAAGCATTTCACATTCCGCAGCAAGGATAATGGACACTTTTGTCGGGATGAATTATGTCCATGGGGGCATGAGGTTATTTAAAGTCACTAAATGAAGCACTTTAGGTGGACAGTCACCTTCTTTTAAAACGTGTACACGAAAGTAAATAATTTACTCAGCATGATGCCCTTTCTAGCACGTGTCCGTTAATGGCTTAAAATCACTTGACAGCATGTATATCTTTATCATGTGAATTTTGATGTTGTTGTTTTTTATGTATTTATAAGTTGACAGTATTTCTAAAGGAAACCTTGATTTATATATTGCCTTATAATTTTAAATGTTTTACCATACAATATTGCTTTTATTTACAGTTATAAAGTCCCTTATAAAGTGAAATAAGGAGTGTTTATGAGTCACATTTACACATTCAAGATAAGCAGCACACACATACAGTGATTAGCATAAGTGAATACACCAATGCTAAAGTTGACTAAAGAGAAGAATAAACATTTGTCTTTTGGAAATTGATCTTAATGCTAATTAAATCTAAATTAATAAAATCTAATTAAAATAGCCCCACATCATCACATACCCTTTACCATACCTAGAGATTGGCATGGTTTTATTTCAGTTAGCCTAATGGCTGGTTTGATTTGCATTGAGAGATGATCTTATGGAAAGTACCCCATGTCAATCTCTTGGTATGGTGAGGGGTACGTGATGATGTGGGGATATTTTAATTCCAAAGGCCAGGGGAGCTTTATCAGGATGCATAGTATCCTGCATCCATGAAATAACTTGCCTTTAAAAATAAAAATGTGCCTACCTGTATGGGAATTTAAAATAAGGGGTGTCCTGATTTATGCCGCCTGTATTTTTAGGGAAGAACATTTATTTATTTATGATACATTTTTCATTCACAAAGAAAATTGGTGTCCTTAAAGGTTGGATTTTTTCCTCTTTTTTTAATTAAGGCATTAAGATAAATTTTCAAAAGTAGATTTTTTATTCCTCTTTTTAGTTAACTGTTGCATGGGTGTATTCACTTATGCTAAGCACTGTATAAATGTCTATGGCGGAGCGCTTTTGCCGATAAACAGTTTTTCCGTCTATTTTGGCAGCTGTTTTTCTCTTTAATCATTATTAGACCAACTAAGATTATCCTATTACTTTGATGTGGTTGTGAAATTATAGTCCAGGCTTTCAGCAAAACACACATAAACTCTAGAATGTGTTTCGTTAAAAATATATTTACAAAAATAACTTATCTTTTATAACAGTGACATCAAACTTTCTAACATAAACATGCAATTAGAGCTAAATAGGCTGGCTGTCGCCGAGCTATTAAAGTAATTTTACTGTAGATAACAGCCTTTTCTCCCTATGGCCTCTGATTGGCTGAGAGAGTGGGCGGAGCAAGCCCCCAGAGAGCATGCATATATATATATATATACATACAAGCCACAGATCACTGAAATAAAGCATTGCTCACATAATCTATACAACCTGATAAGCATAAATGTATCAAAAGGTTAAATTAAATAGGAAAAAGCCGATTTCAGGTATCTCCATATGTCTACAATGTAAGCCAATGAAGAATTCTTCTACATTTAAAAAAACTAAACAAAAAAAACCTCACTAAATATACAGACATCCAGCTTTTTAAAATGTTAATGTCATATTCCATTTGGCAATTTTAGCACATCCCCTACAGATATGCTCATACAGTCTTAAACATGGTTAACATTTTCCGTTCCATGCATGTTGGTTTGCATTGATAGTGCTGGTGATTTTAATCCAAACAGGATTATCAGGAGGATCAATGTTCATTTAATAGAGTCCACTCTTCAGCGTTCAGAGATCCTGCATGACCCATTTCCTTTGCAGTGGAAATCCCCAGTAACCTGCACCCATCCCCACTGTCTTTGACACTGTTGAACAGTCTGTTTTGTGTGATTCACACGCTGACGCTAACGTGACGGTGGGAGGTGGTCCGTCTCTTGATGCGGGCGCGGCGAGGTCGTTTGTGATCAGACTGGCAGTGGCACAGGGGACTCAGGAGGAGCCAGAGATACAGAACAACACATGCCCAGCAGGAAGAGAGCTTGACCCAGAATGTGGAGTAACTCCCGTGGGTGAAGGTTGTCTCCAGCACAGCAGTCTCATAACTGGGGGGAGACAGAATGACATTATAAAAATTGGTATGAACTGGGATTTGTGTGTGCTAATCTTTTGGCAACAACATTGCTTTAAAAAATCCCCAGATGTTGACTGATTCTGCAAAAACCTATTTTCAAAAAAAAAAAAAAAAAAAAAAAATATATATATATATATATATATATATATATATATATATATATATATATATATGTATATAGGAGAAAATATTTATCTTTTTATTTACTTCTAAAACTGAAAACTGCCGACATTTTATTTCAGGCTCAGGCTAATCTATAACAAGGGTTTTTAGACTTTACAGACTCCATTCTTCACTGTTACACTTTATAACATTAATTGATGACAAATATTAACACCATTTATACTATTTAAAAGAGCAATAACACACCACATTTAAAAAGGCTGAAATATAGTATATTAAATATAATATACTATATATAACATACTATATACACTCACCGGCCACTTTATTAGGTACACCTGTCCAACTGCTCGTTAACACTTAATTTCTAAGCAGCCAATCACATGGCGGCAACTCAGTGCATTTAGGCATGTAGACATGGTCAAGACAATCTCCTGCAGTTCAAACCGAGCATCAGTATGGGGAAGAAAGGTGATTTGAGTGACTTTGAACGTGGCATGATTGTTGGTGCCAGAAGGGCTGGTCTGAGTATTTCAGAAACTGCTAATCTACTGGGATTTTCACGCACAACCATCTCTAGGGTTTACAGAGAATGGTCCGAAAAAGAAAAAACATCCAGTGAGCGGCAGTTCTGTGGGCGGAAATGCCTTGTTGATGCCAGAGGTCAGAGGAGAATGGCCAGACTGGTTCGAGCTGATAGAAGGGCAACAGTGACTCAAATAACCACCCGTTACAACCAAGGTGGGCAGAAGAGCATCTCTGAACGCACAGTACGTCGAACTTTGAGGCAGATGGGCTACAGCAGCAGAAGACCACACCGGGTGCCACTCCTTTCAGCTAAGAACAGGAAACTGAGGCTACAATTTGCTCAAGCTCATCGAAATTGGACAATAGAAGATTGGAAAAACGTTGCCTGGTCTGATGAGTCTCGATTTCTGCTGCGACATTCGGATGGTAGGGTCAGAATTTGGCGTCTACAACATGAAAGCATGGATCCATCCTGCCTTGTATCAACGGTTCAGGCTGGTGGTGGTGGTGTCATGGTGTGGGGAATATTTTCTTGGCACTCTTTGGGCCCCTTGGTACCAATTGAGCATCGTTGCAACGCCACAGCCTACCTGAGTATTGTTGCTGACCATGTCCATCCCTTTATGACCACAATGTACCCAACTTATGATGGCTACTTTCAGCAGGATAATGCGCCATGTCATAAAGCTGGAATCATCTCAGACTGGTTTCTTGAACATGACAATGAGTTCGCTGTACTCAAATGGCCTCCACAGTCACCAGATCTCAATCCAATAGAGCATCTTTGGGATGTGGTGGAACGGGAGATTCGCATCATGGATGTGCAGCCCACAAATCTGCGGCAACTGTGTGATGCCATCATGTCAATATGGACCAAACTCCCTGAGGAATGCTTCCAGCACCTTGTTGAATCTATGCCACGAAGAATTGAGGCAGTTCTGAAGGCAAAAGGGGGTCCAACCCGTTACTAGCATGGGGTACCTAATAAAGTGGCCGGTGAGTGTATGTTTATTAAGTTTTGGGTCAGGAAGATTTCTATTTGAAATAAAAATGTTATTTTAAAAATTCTATTCTTCAAAGAATTAAGAAAAAAATGTGTCACGGTTTCAACAAAAATTTCAAGCAGCACAACTGTTTTAACATTGATAATGTTTTTTTGAGCAGCAAATCAGCATGTTAGAATGATTTCTGAAGGATCATGTGACACTGAAGACAGGAGTAATGATGCTGAAAATACAGCTTTACCATCACAGGAAAAAATTGCTTTTACAAATATATATTCAAATAGAAAACAGTTATTTTAATTGTAAACAGTGAGGAAAAAAAACTTATTTTAATAAATCATACTGACCCCAAACTTTTCAACAATATATATATATATATATACACACACTCACACACCTGCAGGGTCCTCACAAACTCCTGAAACCCCAGGAAATTAGCTTAATTTATTTTTAAGAACATAGTTGTGTGCCTGTGCTTGACACACAACTATGTTCTTAAAAATGATTGGTTCTATCCACGTAAAACTCTTTTGTGTGTTTCCTGTTGTTCCAGGGCTTTCTGCTCGGATCTCCAGAACAGCTCAGACGAGCTCTTTAACAACTGACCTGAACCAATTAGTGAGGGTCATCATTACGTAGAGGGAGGCCAGAAAGAAAACGAAATGAAAGAAAAAGTAGCTGTAGGCAACGCGATGGGCCTCGTTGTGGATGACTTTCTGACAGCCTTTGCTCTCGTCAATGACAAACTCCTCCTCTGGCCGGACAGAAACAAAGATGTTAATACCTTGACATTGCCTTGACAAGGCACACTTCACCCAAAAATGTCCTCATTTACTCACTCTTATGTTGTTTCAAGCCTTTATGGCTTTCTTTCTTAAGAAGAACACACAAAAAATATACATTTTGAATAATGTTGGTAAGCAAACAGTTGTCCAATGGGAACCAACATCTTATTCTGCAGAAGAATGTCATATGGTTTGAAACAACATGATGGTAAATATATGACAGAATTTTCATTTTTGGGAACTATCTCTTTAATATGTTTATGAAATCTATGGATATTGGAATTTTTTTTTATGTTTCTCACCATCTTCTGGCTCTGGGCAGCAAAAGCAACAGGAGGCTTTCTGTTTAAGACAGAGAATGGCAGAGGTTGTCAGAGTAAAAAGCTCAAAAAAATATTTTTATATATATAAAACATTCTGAAAGTCACATACTTGGAACTCATAGCGGTAAACTTTTATCATCCAGAAAGGTCCGAAGACCTCAGCCAAGTATGAAGCCTCATTGCTGAGGAAGAAAATCAGCACACATTTTATTAGCCAATGTAGACATTTTATTAATATCTCTATTATTCACACCTCAATACTTTTTTGCCTACCATGCAAAGAGAACACAGCAGTACATGATAGCCGCCCCAATAATGGCCACAGCATTGCCTTCATTTTGAATCTCATCTCTGCTGACTTTGGGGTAACACACCGTCATGTTGACGCCTTGATACTCCACTGCAAAACACAAAACAGAGAAAGAGAGAGGTTTGATATTTATCACTCTTTAACATAATTTTATGGATTATTTACTTTCCACAAACCCATCATTTGCACTGTAAAAAAATCTTTTCATGATTAGTAATCACTGCATTTTTTCTTTTGTCAAATCAACTTGAATAAATTATTTAGTTCAGATAACATATAATTTTGAGTTTCTGATGATTAAATCATTCTCCTTCATTGTATTAACTCACTTTTTCCATTTTAATGAACTTAAAATTTTAAGGTAACCAGGTTACTTACTTTTTTAAGTTAAACCAACAATGTTTATTTACAGTGTTTCAGAATCATGTTTAAAAACAACAGCGAATTGCATTTAGTTTCACATTTACACGCTCCATTAGGGATTTCTTGAGGCCATTGTTTCTGGGTTCAGAGATGATTTACAGGTCTGTGGATATTGTGTGTTGTGTGTCAGAGAGAATTCCTCTGAGATGGGATTAAACTCCCAGCATGCCCCAGGGTGCACTTCAGTCCTTTATGAAGTCATGCTGCACACAGAGGCCATAGACCCACAGATAGTTAGGGAACAAGACAGGACACAACAAACACACATACAAGCGCAGTGCCATTCACCCCCAAAAATAAGTGTGTGTGTGTGTGTGTGTGTGAAGGGGTTGCAAGAAAGTCAGTACACTCTTTCTCCAGAAAGTATCAATACTGCAATATTAATCAAACCACATCCGTGATATTTCAACCCAAAAGCTCTTCATCAGACGTTATGTAAATCATCCTAAATCAAAACCTGGCAAATGTGAGAATTAAGTAATTCTTCTCTCCTGAACTTTACCATCAACATCTGTATTTCAAATACCCACGTGAAACACCCTCAGCTACATCTGTGTTACATGCTTGAGAGCTTTTCTATGACCTCAGTCACCAAAGTTTTCTTTCTGGAAATCTCATTCATCTCTGTCGTATATTGAGCTCGCACCATTCATCACCACAGATTTCCTCTGAAATGCACCACTAATGGATGAAATGATGTGAGATGAGATGGCGAACCAGGGCGAGTTTTGCGGGCTCCACTGATGACCTTTTGTTAATGACTATGTGATTACAGCCAGTTTGATTAACTTTGCTGAGGGATGAATCAATTTAGTTACTCCAATAGTGGTTTGCATGCATCGCTGCGCTCTGACCTTGAAACAACAGATCAGTCTGTGATTCTATAAAGCATTTTATAGTTTCATAAAGAGTTGAAAGTATTCAAACAGGCCACCAATCACTCATCAAGTGCCCCTCATCATTACGGTGACTGACTGGTGGTTAGTTACTTGGCTGGCTTTGAGTTGACAGGTAGAGACAGGCTCACACATGCTGGATCCAGTATTATATTTTCCCACATAACTATCAGTGTTAAGTGTCTAATGATCTTGCAAATGGGTATTAAAGTGTTGCTTGATTCACCAACAATATAAGTTATAGTTTTATTATAGAATTATTTATTTATTAATATTTCGAATAATCTTTTAAAAAATATTTTCTGCTTTTATTTTTATTTTAGTTTAGGTTTTAGTCATTATAATGTGATTCAATCATTTAGTTTTTTCAATTTAGCTTAATTTTATTTTTTTAGTAGGCCTACTTTAAAAAAAAAAAAAATATATATATATATATATATATATATATATATATATATTCAGTTAGTTATAGGGGTGTAACGATTCATTCATTTTCTCGATGCATCGATTACAAATCCTGCCGATGCATATGCATCGATCTTGAAACATGGATTTTTGAATCGTGAATCGTTTGATTCGGTCAATAATCGTTTTTAAATAAAAAAAATCGAATGAATCGCGATTATATAACATGGGTATTGATAATGTTAAAAATAATAAATCTTAAATTAGTTGCGTCTGCGAAGTAAAGTGCGCTCTCACTGCCTGCAGTGGCGCAGTTGATTACGTCACTACTAGTCGTCAATTCGCGCCTGTTTGCTGTCATTTGAATAAACGCAGCAGTGCACTATGGAGGGCAACGAAGGAGAAATTTGCAAGGCACCAGCCAATATGAAATCAAAGGTTTGGGATTACTTCGGTTTTCACAAGGTAAATGGAAAGATTGACAAGTCCGTTGCAGTTTGCAGACATTGTAAATCGGAGTTAAAATACTTTGGAAATACAACGAACCTTGGCAATCATCTCCGCAGACGCCATGCCATTAAATTAGAAATACCTGCACCTAAAGCAGCTAGTATTTCAGGGTCAGACGTGAAAAGTCCTACTCCTAACCTATTTGGTCAACTTCAGAGTCTTCCCGAAAACACCCATCGTGCTAAAGCGATAACTGCATTAGAGGTCGACCGATATTGGATTTTACCGATAACGATAGCTAGGTTGGGCTGTACTTGCCGATAACCGATTAATCAACCGATAGTTTTTAAAATTGATACTGGATAAAAACAAACATAACACTCCAAGTAAAACAGTGCTGAACTTTATAATAAAAATACAAAAAACTGGCATAAAAGGCATTCTTTCAAACAAACAAAAAATAATACTCTAAATAACAAATTAAACATTCCAAATGTAACTGTTTAACTGTTCTTTTTCAAGCCAACCTAATGAATAAAAAAGACGTTTCAAATAATAACAAAATTTGCCATCTGAAAATAATTTAAACATTAAAATATGTTAAATGTGTGTTTCTTTAGCTATAACATGTTGCAAGTCCAATTTGTTAACAAAGATTTATTAGCTAGTTTACATGAACTATGTGCATTATGCAATATAAATTTTAATTTTACTGTCAGATGGAACATTAAACATTTCCCTAAACCTTAGCTTCGATTTTTCTAATAATTCATGTTTTAATTTTATTGTCATATAGACAATTGAACATTTTCCCTAACTTTAGCTTTAAGTTTATTAAAACATTTCAGATTATTTAAGATTATTCACAAGTAATTTATTTTACAATAAATAGGAAAAGAAATTTAAAAACTATTTTGATATGAATATTTTTTTCATGTCTGTATTTATATTGCTTAATGCATATCTACAGTAATTTGACAAGTCATATTTTTGTCCCATGCTATGGTTGTCACTATGGGTGCTTCTCAATCAACTGCCTAACTTCTTAGGTCCGGTCATGAGCCAGTATATCGTGTACATGAATTTGGCACCGGTAAGGACAGTAAGGACCCTGGCTCAACACCACAGTGGGACACTGATAATTTTCCTATTTCTACACTAGGTATGCCTATTAATCAACAACAGCAGAACTGATATCTTATATTTTTCATAAATGCATATTTGAAATGTTTTCTTGCTACCAACTCTTACTCTGAAAGAGTAAGCCTAAAATTGACCAGAGCATGAAACAAAATTAAAACATGTTCTACATGAAACAAGCAAATCTTGCTTACCTTTTTCTGGTGGGCGGCTGGAAAGAGCAGAGAAGGTCAGGTACATGACATAGCAGCAAATGATGGAAGCCTGCAGGAGTCCTGAGCGAGGCTGCTCTAAGAGGGAGAGTGAAACAAACGGTCAACTTAAAGCATTAGTTCAAGGCGAGCATTTGTGATTATAAAACTTAAACTTTTTTTTATACATTTTTTAAATGGCCGATCGTTTCGCTAGACTCGACCCTTATTTATCATCTGGTAACGTTTAAAGCCCTTTGAAGTTGCACTGAAAGTGTCTTTTGGACCTTGAACCGTTTGGTTCCCATTGAAGTGCATTATATGGAGAAAAATTCTGGAATGTTTTCATCAAAAACCTTAATTTCTTTTCGTCTGAAGAAAGAAAGACATGCACATCTTGGATGACATGGGGGTGAGTAAATTATCAGCAAAAGTTTTTTAAAAGTGAACTAATCCTTCTTGATTTATATACATTTTATGGTTAAATTGCAAGAGTATTTCTATCTAAACTGCTGATATAAACTACCAAACTATTGTTTTGGTGAGAGAACAGAAACAGATGAAGCACTAACTTTGCTGCACGCAGGGAGTGACCGCAATAAAAGACATGATGGTGCAGAGGCCCAGGTTAGTCCATAGCAGGGCTTTATTCAGGTGGCATCCCGCTGGATGAGTGTAGTATTTGTACATGAAAGTGAAGGCCATGGTGGCGATGGTGTAGAAAAAGAGGGTAGCGCACATGACTGCCACGTACCACCTTTTATTCTCAGCTGCACCGGTTAACCTGGCAATGAGAGGCAGGGCAGAGACAGGGTGAGTGAGATTAATGACGCCTCACGTGTAAATAAAAAAATCAGGAAAAACAGGAAGTACAAGAATTCTTATTATGTCTGTTGTGTTAAGATGACATTCTGCCTCAAAATGGCTTGAGGTGGATTCCACAAACATCTGGGATAAACTGGGCGTCAGAGGGTGAATGGGGAGTTAGTATGAATGCGTGTGTATCTGAATAAGTGAGATACCAGAGCGAGAAACAGAAAGGGAGTGAAGGACAGAGATTATCTAAAACTCTACGACTGCGGAGGGTGATATTTTATCATTCCTGAGCGAGATGTGACTCCAGAAACGAACCAGATGTGAATTATCATAGTCTGGCAATGAGCACCTTCCTACAATAGTTATTGTGGTAGGTTGCCTCAAGAGGACATATTGTTGGTGTGTGAACCCAGTTTCCTCACTTACCAGTTTTTATTCCAGGTATGAGCAAAAGCTGTGATGAGAATGAGTTGAATTAGGATAAAAGAAAAGCCTCCCACTACTCCAACGTAATGCCAAGCTACATGGAAAGAGGAAAAATGGGGAAAACTATTAAAAATAGGACAAAAAAGTGTATTTATGAAGTACAGTGAAATGAGGCGAACTGGGCTGTATTTATGAATCAAAACAAATTCTTTTGTAAATTTCATAAAATGTCTCACTCAGTTGAATGCAACATTGTAACATTGTAAATCTGATGGTGTTTTATATACTAGGCCCACTGACTGAGGTAATCCCCACTTTCTGTGCAAATGTAAAACGTTCAATATGTCCATGGGGCCACCTGGAGGATTTAAGCGAGAAGTGCAAATCACATGATCCAGACTGAGCCATGAACCAAGACTGTAACATACATAATCACTTTAAGCACATAATCAGTTTAGATAGTCTACAACACATCACTATGTTTTGATCAATACACCTCCTTTCCCATATCAGGAATGCAAATATATATATATAGATATTATATAGTTTATCTGCCAATATTAAATATTCATTTGTAGATGTTGAATATTTAATTGTGCATTCATAATTGTGATGACCTTTGCAATCATGTAACAGTCATTTAAAGTAGGCTTAATATTTAAAGGAGAACTCCGGTGCAAAATGAACCTTTGGTCTAATAACACATCGGTACCTAGTTAATCGTTCTCTGAGATTTGTTTTCATGATAATCAAATTTAAAGAGTTTTATCTCTAAAAACTGTTTAGCGTATAATGCTAGTATATGGGGGCATTTAATAAGTACAAAGAAATCGCTAGTTTATACCACTAACAAGGCTCAAAATAGCCCCACACCAACACAGTAACACAATGAGGGTCCATAAATGCAAAACGAAGCATTGAGAGCTTTGTAAGTGTACAGACCGTTTAATAAGAAGATGCTTTATAAAGAGTTCACTTTTGAGCCTTGTTAATGGAATTAACTAGCGATTTCTTTTTACTTTATTATATGCCACCATATATTAACATTATACGCTAAACAGTTTTAGAGATAAAACTCTTTAAATTTGATTATCATGAAAACAAATCTCAGAGAATGGTCGACAGGGTACCAATGTTTTATTAGACCAAACGTTCATTTTGCGCCGGAGTTCTCCTTTAATTGTAATAATTTAATTACACTGTTAAATTCAATGTTTAGCAAATCTAAACAAAAAAGACAGTATGTGTTTTTCTTATGTTCTACTGTCTCGAGATCTTTTAAAAATCATTCTAATGAGCTGATCAAGAAACATTTCTTGTTGTCAATGTTGAAAACAGTTGCTTAATACTTTGTGGAAACCGATGCGTTTTTTTTTTTTTTTCAGGATTCTTTAATGAAAAGAAAGTTCAAAAGAACAGCATTTATTTGAAATAAATTTCTTACTTTTAATTTTTTATCAATTTAATGCATCCTTGCTGAATAAAAGTATACATTTCTTTAAAAACAAACAAATTATTGACCCAAAACATTTGCATGGTAATGCTTTTTGTTTTTTTATTGGTCTCTGCCAGTATTTAAATATCAGTTAATCTCGATTTGTTTTAACAAAAATAAGCATTTGTGTCACAGATGAAAAGCTCACCATGCAAAAAGGATTCTGTTGGAATAAAAAAGGCAGCAGCGATCATCCCAAGCATGGTGATGAACTTCAGAAACCAGAACCTAAGTGAGAATGAGGAGAAAAAGAGTGTGTTAGTTTATTCATATGAAGTAACTACATGAATGCATGTACACCATATGGTCCAAGGATCTGGTTTAACTCTTAGAAGAAATTGTTCTATTTAGAACTAGAAATGGTTCCATACCCCGCTTCATATATGGAACACCAAAACGGTTCTATATAGAACTATTTTTTTTGGTGAAAGGTTCTATTGGCCAAGTATGGAACCTCAGGGTTCTATACAGAACCCAGAGGAACCCTTTTTTAAGAGTGTAGAACCTTTTTAGGGCGGCAGTGGCTCAGTGGTTCATGTGGGTTGTCTACGAACCGAAAGGTTGGTGGTTCAATCCTCGGTTCCACCTGGCCAAGTGTCGAGGTGTCCATGAGCAAGACACCTAACCCCAGCTGCTCCCGACGAGCTGGATGGCGCCTTGCATGGCTGACACCGCCGTCGGTGTGTGAATGAGCGTATGAATGGGTGAATGTGAGGCAATATGTAAAGCGCTTTGGTGGCCATTAGGTCTATGAAGGCGCTATATAAATGCAGTCCATTTACCATTTACCATTTACCTTTTAGGGGTTCCAAATACGTAGCGCTGATAGAACCTTTTCTTCTAAGAGTGCTCCACAACTATCTGTAGAGCGAAGAATCGAAACAACTATCTGTTGTGTTACAGACAGTGTAAACAAACTACAGGAAATAAAGTCACCAACCCGTTATGAATGAGGGCTCGGAAATCCTGACTGGACTTCACATCGATGAGGAAGAGGGCCATCATTAAGTAGAAGCAAGCTGTGCCAAAACACACCCGGTAGACGGCAGAGTAACCCACCAACATCTGACAGTCTCCTCCACCATGAGCCTCATCACACACCACATTAAAGAAAGGCACCTGAGGAAGAGAGCTGTCTGTTATTTTGTGTCACAGCCTGTAGGGTACAAATTGCTAGCATGAGTAGCTGGAGTGTGTCCAGCCAAGCAGATTAGCCAAGATTTGATTGGATGAGACTTGATACAAATAAAGCAGAGTTTTGGCTGCTTACAGCACCAGCACAAATAAAAGTCGGTTAAGCGAATGACGGCAACTTGTAAGAACACTTACATTCTCCCTCACTGCCTCGGACACGGTCTTGGACAGCATGAGACATGAGACAGTGCAGGCCAGGATGTGGAATAACGTGTACATGACCCGCGTGCTGGATGATGATTTGACAGGCGGACAGAAGGAGCAACACAGGGAACATGGTGCTGGGCCACAGCAGCAGCATATCTAATAGAAAGAAAAGCAGACCATACAGTGTTTAGGATGAATTCGAGGTCGCTCAAAGCATCAGGATTTTTTTCCTGAGGAATCGGGGCTGGTTGTCTGGATGGGGTCCAAACATCTTTTATCCTCATCTAAACCCAGAAGCAGAGATTGGGCCAACTGACAGATTGATAATCTATTTTTCATTAGTGTATACTGGATTTTGAATGATATATGCTTCGATGTCCTATCACAGTTGTTCACTATTTGACTCGAGGGGAAAACGTACTCGGTTACTAACGTGACCTTTGTTCTCTGTGGAAGAGGGAACGAGTACTACGTAATATCTTACACTAGGGGAAAAACTCTTTTTCCACGAGATGTTGAAGGCAAAAATTAAACACTTTGCGGCAGAATGCAGACATAGGCAAGACGGCTGGCCAATAAATATAGCTCGATGGGATGATATAATGTGTTTTTTTCATCGTCGAAGCAAACCAGAGCGTGTTGCAGGCACGGCAAAGATATGCAGTACTCGTTCCCTCTTCTAGAGAGAACCGAGGTTACATTAGTAACCTTGTACGTTCTCTTATGAGAGGTTCTCTCGTACTGCGTAATATCTTTCGCAGCTAGTAAAACGCTGTGCGTGCTGGGATCCAACACCAAAGTCCCAAGGGCACGTATAACCAGGGACTCACAAAGAGTCTGAGAAGAGAGGCTAGAAGCGTCATTTCCAATAAGTTAGCATCCTAAGGGAGCTAATCACATCAACAGTGTTCCACACAGTCAGGGTGAAAATGTTCGGCCTGAACTGGGTGTGGGTCTTACTTTTGCCCATGGAGTTATTTTATCGTTCAGCGAGCGGTGCTCAAGCGGTTGTAGTATTCTGAGCCAAACAATACTGATTTTTAGACCGAAAGTAGTTTAGCCTGTAAGGTGGAAACCTCTAGGTTATACAAACTTATAGACAGGGAGGCCCATCCTGCCGCCATACAGATATCCTGCAAGATAATCCCGCTAGACCAAGCCCACGACGAGCCCCTCTTGTGGAGGGCAACAACACCTAAAGGACACTTCAAGTCTTTAGACTTGTATGCCAGCGCTATGGCGTCAACTATCTGAATAGGCTCTGTTTCGATGTGGCTAGTCCCTTAGCACGTCCGCTGAATGAAAAGAAGAGCTGCTCAGTCTGTCTGAAAACAGATGAGCGAGACACATAAGATCTAAATGAACTGACTGTGGACGGAGAGCTCCGAGACCGGCATCTCAGATAACATCAGCCATAGGTGTTTCATAAGAGAAGTCATCAGCAGGAGGACAGCCAATAGGCACGCCAGCCGTCTTGCCTATGTCTGCATGTTGCCGCAACGTGTTTTAGATTAATTCAAAATTAAGGATAATTTTCGGCTTCATTATCTCGTGGAAAAGAGGTTTTCACCCAGCATAAGATATTACGCAGTACGAGAGAACCTCTCATAAGAGAACCATCAAAATATAGAGTAATTAATGTCAAGATATATACATGTCTAACCCATTTGTAGTAGTCTTTAAAGTGATAATTCACCCCAAAATTAAACGATGTTAACATTTACTCACCCTCATGATCAAGATCTATATGGCTTTTTTTTCTTTTCAGGGGAACACAAAAGTATCAAAACTCATTTCAAAAGAAATTACCACAAATAAAAAAAAAAAGGTCAGAATTGCCTTTTTAAAAATTCTGTGGTGAAAACAAGCTTCCAAATAAACAGATATTTTGTAACATGTATCAGTGTTTATTTGATCATGCAATAAATGTCAGTGGGGACCAGTGTTGTTTTGGACCTCATTAACATGGACTTCATTAACGAGAACAGTTGAAACCATCTTGAAAATATCTTCACATGAAGGTAATTAAATGACACGAAGATAAGTAAATAATGAGCAAATGATCATTGCATTTTTTGACATCAAGACATCTTAATATTCCTTTATCAATTCATTATAAAAAAAAAGAAAAAAAAGAAGAGAATGCCTGTTTACCCTTTTTTTTTGTAAAAATTGTAGGCTGCACAACAATAATTGATTGTCTGATGACTAAATAAGTGGAATTCATCTTTATTCCATAAGGTGACAATGTCTGATACACAATGATGAAGTGAGGTTTCATTCATAGTTACCACAGGCAGAAAACAAAAGAAAAGGAAGTATCATCAGCAAAACTTGAAATGGGTCAGCGATTTACTGCAGAGCAAGTTCTGAATATTAGTGTCACTGTTACTTGATGGTGGATCTGGGGAAGAAGCTATCAGAGATCAAAATACTGATTTTGAAGATGTTGAAAATGATAGTTTTAAGAACATGTTTGAGATCTCAAATATGAATCAGAATCTGAATGGTAAATGAGCTCTAAAAAGGACAGTGATGGTATAAACATCTGCTCAAACTGAACCCTTCCAAGCTTCAAGAGGTAACAAAAATGCTTTATTTTATTCTTCTGTAATTGTTATTTTAATATCAGGATATTTTTATATAATCAGGTAGAGATTCATACGTGTTAAATATAGATCTGGGTCACTAAAGACCCAAATGTGTAATAATGATTGGCAAAACATTCATGCATTTAAGGGTTAATTATGACAACTTTGACTATTCAACCAACAAACTACAGTGAGTTACAGGAACGTAATTATTTGTAACAAACACTGTAAAAATTAAGTCGATTCAACTACTTTTTTAGTAGCCCTGGAACCAAGTCATCTCTATTTCAGTTCAAATCCACAGATAACAGCACATGCTAAATATAACATTTAACCTCCATGGCCTTTTACATTAAAGGTTTAGTTCACCAAAAAATGAAAATTAAGTCATTAATTACTCACCCCCATGCTGTACCAACCCCGTAAGACCTTCGTTCGTCTTCGGAACACAAATGAAGATATTTTTGATTAAATTTGAGAGCTGTATAACTACCACATTGGCTCCTAAGGGACTGCCTCTTGACGGCCCAAAAAGTCAATGAAGAAAATGTTTAAATATCCCAAGTGACTACCGTGGCTCAACTATATGTTTATCAAGCGACGCGAATACTTTTTGTGCGAAAAAACAAACAAAAATAACGAGTTTATTTGACTATTTCTTTTCTTCCTTGTAGGCCAGAACGAGACTTCCTTATAGATTTCCACGACGCATGCGCGAGAATTGTGATCTGAAGTAGTGTAAGCTGGTGTAAGCAGATCGCAATTCTCGCGCATGCGTCGTGGAAATCTAAGGAAGTCTAGTTCTGGCCTACAAGGAAGAAAAGAAATAGTCGAATAAACTCGTTATTTTTGTTTGTTTTTTCGCACAAAAAGTATTCGCGTCGCTTGATAAACATATAGTTGAGCCACGGTAGTCACTTGGGATATTTAAACATTTTCTTCATTGACTTTGTGGGCCGTCAAGAGGCAGTCCCTTAGGAGCCAATGTGGTAGTTATACAGCTCTCAAATTTAATCAAAAATATCTTCATTTGTGTTCCGAAGACGAACGAAGGTCTTACGGGGTTGGTACAGCATGGGGGTGAGTAATTAATGACTTAAATTTCATTTTTGGGTGATCTAACCCTTTAATGTCACTTCACCCAAAAATACACCACTATTATAAGCCACTAGAAATCCACTTATTTCATTCAATTACTTTAACTTTACAAAAGAAAAAAAAACAATTCATGTCAACAGAACTCAACAAAATAATTATTGCAACTTAAAATTTATAATTAAATCTCAGATTTTTGTGCTTGTGCCAGTTTGTGGATTAGAAATAAGAATATAAGGAGTGACAACATTTGATCCTTTCTATAAATTAATTTAAAAAACGTTTCATTATTGATTCTCACTTCTCAAAAGGAGGGTGAAAACACACTGACTCTTAAAGCTTATGATGAATGAGTCATTCATCCTCTTAATTTCATTCGACAGAAAGCACTTTCCATGATGTCAGTGCGTTTCTGTTGAGAGAAGAGTTTTACCTTCTTATACCAAACAACAACAACTAACCAATTATTTTAACAGTGCAATTATAATAGCAATTTAATAGTTTAATAGTGGATTATTCTTTTCAGGGACTGTTCATCCTAATTCAGACAACACCGAGTGAACTCAATAGTCATCTAAGTTGAGTTATTCAAATGAAATGCAAGGTTAATTCGTTAAAACAATAAAATGAAAATATGGTGCTCATAAATTGAGGCCCATCACAGAGCATTATGACAAATTGTGCAACAACCTGTAGATATCTTGAATCTTTGCAAGCTTGAAAAAATAGGTTCCAGTATATATATAATTGTACATATTCCACATACTATGTAGTGCTCCACAAATACAAATGATATCATAATGAGCTCATAATGAGTCATTCTGTGGCAACTTTACTCATATTTAGGACCAATAGAAAAGCCAAACCAGCCAAAAAAGTGTGAAATCCAGTAACTGACAATGTTGTCAGATATGTGAAATTTTCAGGTTCCGTATGTTCAACATTCGTCATAATTTGTCCTTGATTTCTAAATTCTACAAAGCCAGGTTCTGGTAAAAGAATAATCAATGCTTGTGTAAGGCTGTTCTTGTGTTCCAATAATAGATCCATGAGAATCTAAAAACACCTGATATGTCATTGCACATCTCCCATTACTATGAATAAATATCAATCTCTCTCATTTCTCTCTCACCTGATAAGCCACCATGTTGAGGAAATAGTTGTAGACACCGGTGTGGTGTAAAGCTTGAGCTGTCGACATGGCGTCTTATTTGTCAAGGATGCTTAATCATTAAAACAAGTCCTCGAAAAGAAAAGATCTAATTATATACTATAACCAGTGAGTCAGGACAATCGACTGTAGCTTTACACGAAATGGTCCTCAGCTAGTTTCCTCTGCAGGTGTGGTTCCATGGATCTCCAACTGCACACCCTCACGTTCCTCGCGTTGGAACATCCGAACAGTCTTCCCATATCCTACGAGTTGCTTGGTGGCATCGAATGGTGCCAGGAGAGTTTGTGAGCAAGAGTGGATGCCCAGTTGCCCTCCCTCCAGTCGCCTGTACTCACCCAGTGAGATTAGTCAACAAGAGCAGCGGGAGGAGGGGGCAGGTTCCATCTGTCCCTCCCTTCCCCCAGGCCCTCGCTCCAGTGCACCGGCTCCAGAGCACCCTCACGTACAATAGGATATCCCAAGGGTTCTAATCGGTTTAGGGCAGAATAATGTAATTACTTGCGATTTTGTGATTTCTCTCGCAAAGTTGACATACCTTTAGACCCCCCTTTTCTGGCTAAGTGGCACCTTAGCAAATACTCACTTTTTTAGATTTTATAGAGACCGCATATGTAATCTGGTCATCGACCCAGAAACAGAGGGAGGCAAATGAATTGGGTGTTTAGAAGAATGCACAGGAAGATCGGCACAGGTCCAATCCCGCATTCTTTTGCGTACATTGCCCACAGTCTCAATGTGAAATGGGGGTACACTTTAACATTCAAACACTGGCAAACTTCACATAATAAGTTTGCACAATACGAGACAAGTTGTTTCAGTTGAAGATAATGATTATAACGAAGCGGACATCATCATACGTGATAGCGTCTCATTTCTATGGTGTGTCACGGGATGTGTTATGAGTTTCTAGCGTGCAGAGCCCCGGTAGATCTATATTTGGGTCAGTGTGTATGTGTGCTGGGATTATCCTGAGTTTTTAGTCCTCGTCTCAGCCTGGATGACCTTCTCTCTCCAGTAGAGTGACACACTAATCCAGACAGCAGGGTCTGACAAACACTTAAAACTCATCAGCCTTCAGCATCATGTACAAACTTGACATCGCACATATGGTAAAATCAGTTGCGGTTTTGATTCAGAAATCCCGCTTGAAGGGACAGTTCACACAAGTCTGTCATCGTTTACTCTCCCTCATGTCGTTCCAAACCTGCATTACTCTTATTTATTTCTGTGGAACACAAAAGAATATGTATCAAAGAATGCTGCGACGCAAATGACATTGGACCCCATGGACAGTTTTCCCCCAAAATATCTTCTTTTTTGTCCTGCAGTCAAAAGAACGTCTTACAGATGTCCAATGGACATAAGAGCGTGTAAATGATGACAGAATTTATATTTTTGGGTGAACTGTCCCTTTCTGCTGTTGCTAACTTCAAATGTGGTACTAATGTCAACCCAGCTAACAAGGAACATTGATTCTGTCTCTTTAGCTAAAGTTCCCTCAAAGTTATGAATTAACAAATTTTCTTCCAGTAATGTTAATACAATGATTGTTTATAGTTATCTGGTCTAATGTTCTCAAAGGGTTAGTAAAAATGTTATTTGGTCGGTACCAATAGCCCCGTGGGCACAGCACGCCCACATATAGCGCAGTTGCTTCGGGCGTCCCGAGGTCCCTGGACCTTTCACGATTCTGTCCCCCTCTCTCTTTCCAACTTCGCTTCTTGTCAACTAACTGTCCTATCATAATAAATGGCAAAAAAATCTAAAAATATTTAAAGATTTATAAAACATTTTAGGTTTTTCTTTGACATCTTGGCCTCAAACATACAACACAAACATACAACTCAAAAAGCGCAAACATACAACTCGCTGAAAAACAGTGTTTGAGTTTAGTGTTGTGAAAGTACTTCTCTCAGAACAGACTATTGTACTGTACTGGTACTGTACTATTCCAGTCTAGAGAGAACATTTCAAAGTATTGACAGTTCCACAGGGTCATGTGGCCGAAACATTGTCTGGGACAATTTCATTATGTAACAATGTTCATGGCATGCAGCTATCAGAGTGACAGCACATTACTGCACGGGCATTATATTAATCTCTCTTAAGAAAAAGAAAATATCTATGAAATATGAGAGAATCAGATATTACTTTTTGTAACTAACATTCTGCTTTATAAATCAGTGTTATTTGTTCTGTAAATAGGAGCATAACAACACATGTGTTACTAGGAACTGACAGTTTAATTTAGCAGCTTTAATCCTTAGTCAGCTAAATGACACAGCCATGAACTTTTCTAAACCAATTAGAGTCTTTTAAAGTATACAGTGTATTCAATGAAGCTGTAATCTGTCCCTCAGAGTGAAACACCCAGAATGACTGGAGGTCTTTTCACTCCATAATTGGGGGCCTTGTGTGAGAGAAGGACACTAGCACACTGTTCGAACAAAAGCCCAACGTACAATACAAATCACTCAGCAAGCTCCATGAGAAACATCTGATCTATGTTATTTAATGGGCTTTAGAAGAAATGATGGAAAACAATCATCCACAAATACACACATTAGGTGTTGTTCTACTTTGATAGAACCTTTCCAGAACATTAGAATGTTTGGAGGGTTAATGTCACACTCACCTAAAGGATTATTAGGAACACCATACTAATTCATAGATGCCACCTACGTCACTAGAAATAGAACACGCCATATTAACGACCAATCTCACCTAGTATGGCCGCCCAAACTGCCCATTTGAGTGAGAGAGAAAGACAGAGATACATGGATAAAATTGATCCTTATTTGTTACACCCAGTTTTCTTTTGTCCTGTATTATTTGCCCCAGATTTGCTTCAATTTGCCTTCCATGATATATATATATTTATCTTGTGCATAACCCCTCCCCATACAGTGCGGATGGCTTGAAGGCTTTCAAAAGTACAGATGCATTGCAATATGCTGTGACTGGATGG